>NC_069096.1:16417445-16717445 GCF_947172395.1 Bicyclus anynana | reverse complement strand
CTCTTTCGGTTTCTACGCGACATCGACGCCGAAGCCTTCCAATAGCCAGACCTGGACCAATTAAGAAAACCTCAATCGGTCCAGCCGGGGATCGAACCCAAGACTTCCGTCGTGTAAATCCACCGCGCATACCACTACGCCACGGAGGCCGTCAAAAGTAAGTCTTTTCTGTCTGCCTCAGTCACCGATGCCTATGAGCGGATTTGGAAAGCAGCTTCAGAGCGGCTACTCAAACGTAATTATTATTTTATATAGTAGCCAAACCAACAGTCTCTCTAGTTTACCAAGAGTCCAGGCCCGAGTGCCGAGCCTATAGATAAAAGAGCGTAGTAAAAAAAGAAATTGCTTATTGTGTTCGGTAATGGCGAGTTTACGGCATCAACCCATATTCGGCTCACTGCTGAGCTCGAGTCTCCTCTCAGAATGAGAGGGGTTAGGCCAGTAGTCCACCACGCTGGCCCAATGCGGATTGGCAGACTTCACACACGCAGAGAGTTAAGATAATTCTCTGGTATGCAGGTTTCCTCACGATGTTTTCCTTCACCGATTGAGACACGTGATATTTAATTTCTTAAAATGCACACAACTGAAAAGTTGGAGGTGCATGCCCCGGACCGGATTCGAACCCACACCCTCCGGAATCGGAGGCAGAGGTCATATCCACTGGGCTATCACAGCTCATGGCGAGTTTAGTTTCATAAAACTGTCTTGATAAAATATTATTGTAACAATTATTTTGTTTGTTTATTTTAGAATATTTATGTTAACTATATAATTATAGCAGCACCACTGCAGCAAATCTACATAGTTTATAAAAATGTTTGCATCCGAATCACACCAGCGTGATGTGAATGATGTCTTAAAGCTCAAGAAAACAACAAGGACTCCGCACTGCTGATAACAATATTGTTTGCGCGAACCAAATATTAGTTAGCAGAACAGTTGCGCTATTTGTCCTATGATCAGTATTAATATACGCAATACGTAGCATCTATATACTTAATAAGATCCGCCGCTTCAGTCTGTCTGTTTGAGATAAACTCAAATTGTACTATGAAAATGACTATAAACTACTGAATGGATTTTTATGCGATTGGTACTAATAGATAATAAATATATGAAGATGGTTATTGGTTATAATGTATTAAGATTTTTCAGTATGGTAATAATTTATCGATTATCACTTAAAGATAATTGGTGGAATTGTCAGGAAGAGACAATCCGCTTAGGGGCTTTCGTCGAAAACGCTGCCTTATACCATAAATAATAATAAAAATATGCATAGTGGGATATCGCACCCACGATGTTATTATTAGTTATCTACTCTTTTTATCTTCAAAAAATAGTCAAATACTCGTGTAATGAAAGTTTGCTATAATTTACTCGCAGACGAAGAGAGAGATTACGCTAGTAATGATATTCTAAAGATGATGAAGGATTTTTTGATCCAATTAACACAACCTGTCATAAATAAATCTGAAAGATTAATATCTGTGTTTGATAATAAATATAATATATTATGAATCTTTGTATCAACAAAGTAGTTGTCTTTGTTTAGTGCGATAATATCTAGGAAATATTTAGCGTTAGCCTTGAACGAGCAAAATAATATTAATTGTATCCAAAATAAAGACCTTCGCACACAGTACAGGATCGATCCGGTACAGTCGATGTGAAAATATAAGTTTCAATATAATGTATAAAATAACAACTATGTAACAAATAGCCGTATAGCAAATTCTAACAGTAAAAATATCCCTTTGTAATATTATCCTTTGACGGACATGGAAGTTTCTTCGTTTTAGTCAAAATCATTGTATTACAAAGTGATATGGTCACTAGAAGACTTTGTTGGGTTAGCTACTTTCATAATAACAGAAAGTCCCTTATGTACAGACTGAATGAAGTATCTGACACGGTATTAGATGGATCTCACAACTTTTTACGGTAGATGAATCCAGTTGCGAGAATTGGTATATTTTTACAACTTTTGTTTTTACTGGCATTTATTAGTGGTAAAGTTTTGCACTAGAGCTAGAGAAATAAGTTTCGAGCTAGTAAAAAAAAAATATATTGCCACTAACCTCCGTAAGCCCATCCAGCCAGCCGACCTCTCTCTTCCAAGGGCGCCCATTTAGCCAATATCGTATGAACTCCTGGCAACAAGCACGCTTGCGTCAAGCCTTGCACCATTCTGACTATCGCTAGGAATATCCAACCGCCCTATGAAAGCAAAAAAAGCTTAAGGAATGCCTAATATCATCAATAGTAGCAAGGTTCTCCTTTTGATAAAACTACATTCGGGGAAAGCACTTCTTACTCATATAGTTTGACTATAGAAACTAGAACTGAAAGAGGCTGAAATCGCCCAGAGAATTTAAAAAAAAATCGTAGGCTATTCCCAAAATTATAGTGCATATATTAGAATAATTTAATTTGATACAAGTACTTGCGTTTTTAGTATTTACCGGGTTCTTTTAGTATCTACTTTCAGTAGCCACACTCTATCCCAGTCAGTTATTAATATAATTAAAATAAAAAGGTACCACTCACATAATACGCAGCCCAGGGCACGCTGAAGCACATGACGGCGTTGATCAGTAGAGCGCCGGTCAGTAGGTATCGGGCCCCGAAGCGGTGCGCCAGCTGACCCCCCGGTATCTGCAGCAGCATGTAGCCCCAGAAGAACGAGGACGTCACTACGTCCTGAATCTTTTTAGTCCATTGGAATTTGGGGTACTAAAAAAATAACTGTTACAAATTGCCGTGCCTCGGCATCACTCACTAAGTCATGAGTTTGAGTCCTGGCTATGATACACTGAGCTTTTTTATGTTCTGAGAAGTTTTCCTTTAAATTATATCAGCCGGAAGTTGGGAACTAAGTGGTGTTATACTCACGTGTGTCGGCGAGCATATAATTAAAGCAGTCGGTCTCGGTCATTATCATTAAAATCTGATAGTGGTCAAGTTTAACATTATCCAACCCATTTTACCCACACAATTACCCAAACCTGTCGTCGAGCAGCGTGGTGGGTTTTAACTCCATCTTCCATCCATATCCCTCTTTCTTATAAGGAGGGAGGCGGTCGTTAATTTATGTTGATAATAATGATGATGATAATTTGTTGGATATTCTATGAAAGTAATTAAAAATTAACAAAAAAGGTTTACATAATTACCGGGGGTATGAAAAGAAGGGCATGTAGACCAGCTTCAACGTAACTTCTAGTTTTATTTTCTCCACTCAAAGAATCGTTAAGGGCACTTCTATTCTCATTATGTAGCAACCCCACATGAGTATTGTTAAGGGAAGCTACTGTATCAGCTAAAGGTATCGTGGTATTGTTCACCATGTCCACTAGCGCCACGCCCATGCAAGACCGCATGCTGAGCGCGGTGAGTAGACAAAAGAAGAGAATAAGGCATTGCTGGTGCCGATGTCCCCAACCTGAAACTAATTCAAATAATTACTAATAAAACCCAGCAGGTAGCAGTATCAGGGATTGTACCATCTTGTGATAGAGGAAACATCTTGAGAACCTAGGCATCCCAGGTACCTCGGTGTAGGTTAAAAGAATCCTTTTAGAATGCATTAACATTTACCATACCCTGTCCTGATTTATACTCGTAACTTCATTTTTTCATTTATTCAATAACAAAATAGCCCTTCACTGCGATCTGACCTAGATGCAGTCTATATTATAGTGGACTAACTAAGAAGTTCAAAGTTTTACCACTATATTTTATTAACCGACTTCCATAAAGGAGGAGGTTCTACGTTCGGCTGTATGTATGTTTTTTTTTTTATGTATGTCCAGCGATAATTCCGTCAATTGTGGACCGATTTTGAAAATCTTTTTTTGTTTTGAAGGGTTTACTTCCAGGGTGGTCCCATTTTTTTCATGTCAGGATCTGATGATGGCATCCTGGAGAAATTGAGGGGAACTTTTGAAAGTTGTAGAGACGGCTAGTGCGTTTGTTAGTGTTTCCTTAAGGTATTTTAAACCACTACAACTTTATGAAGGTTTGAAGTTGGTCTGATGATGGAGCCGAAACACAGACGATGGAACTCGTCAAGGATTTACAGCAGTCACCTTTTGTTTGAGCTTGATTAATTTGTATTGATGAGTACTTTCCACCTATATGGGTTGTGACTGTATTAAGGGTCTGGTGATGAAGACGAGGGACAGTGAAGAGAACTCCTCGACGGTTCACAGTAGCTACCTTGTGTTTGGACTTGATAAATTTGTATTGATGAGAACTTTCCACCTAGATGGATTGCGACTGTATTAAGGGTCTGGTAATGAAGACGAAGCACAGTGAAGAGAACTCCTCAACGGCTCACAGTAGCTACCATGTGTTTGGACTTGATAATTTTGTATTGATAAGAACTTTCCACTTAGATAGGTTGTGACTGTACACACGCAGTAGGTATGCTAACACTAAAAATAAAAAAATAAAAATTTTAATAAAAAAAATTCAACCGACTTCCAACTCAAAAAATAACTTTAAAAAGCAAAAAATAACATCCTACCTATGTGCTACATTCTGATCAGTTTGAAGGCCAGTGTCGTGTTTTAATTAAACAGAAATTTTGTAGTTAAAACGTGTTTAATTCAAACATCACTGGCTTGGCACCGCCTTCAAACTGATCAGAAGGTAGCACATAGGTAGGATATTATTTTTTGCTTTTTAGTTAAAGTTATTTTTTGAGTTGGAAGTCGGTTGAATTTTTTTTATTATGAATTTACTAATTGCGGAGCAGGCATGTGTTAGTTAATAGTCAAAGATATCCTTACCAGTCAATTTTACACCGATCGGTCACAAGCCCAAGCCTCTGCTCGGGAAATTTCTCTCTGCCACACGATGAATCCATGGAATACTCAGATATTCGTCTCATATAAAATTAAAAACGGACCCAAGTTGGGAATCGAACCCAGGACCACTCTTTTGAAAAACCACAGCATTACTAATTGCGCCATAAAAGGTAATGTTTTCGATTATAAAAGAAAGGTCCAGGTTCGATTGGAATGAATAAAAAGGGATCAGTAGGTACCTTTAAAATCGTCGCTCTCTTCTATAACGTTGAGTTGCACAGTCTTTCCGTTTTCAGCGTCATGGTTGTCTGCGTGATCACTCACCATCATAAACTTTTTTGATAATAAAAATAATTTGGTTTTGAATTCCAATTGTCTCGAAGGACTTGTTTACCATTATCACTGACTGACTCAAGTGCCGCAGCATCTATCAAAAATATATAATTATGTTATCAGTATCAATATTTGTTGAAGATTGTAAGGTAGCGTAGAAGCTTTACTGCGGTATAGGTTATTTAATTGTCAGATTTGGTCAAAATAAAGAATTACAATTATTTTTTATATCTGATGTACTTAATTTGCGATTTCATTGGATGCAATGTAACGATTCATTCAAAAAAGTAGCCGTCCTTTGAATTGGTCTACAGTGGCAACGTACCTAAATGATAAATCGTTTAGTTTGACCAAATTTTAACTGGTAAATTTAGTTTGGCTAAAGCTGAGGTAGTTAAAAAAATATTAATTTCAAATTTGTAACCGAACATAACACTGATGTACACACACTCGTATATAATAACAGTAGAAAGACAGATTATTTTTGAGTACAAGGAAAATTATATACTGCGTACATACCTCATAAGAAGCTTAGTATTTTATGCTTGACTCGGCTAGTAGCTATCTCATAAGTCATAGCCATACCCTACTCTAGTGGGTTCAAGCTGTAATGAAATTCCTGTGTTTACATTTTTTTACTTTAGTAATAGGCTCTGACCTTTTTCAACAGGCAGTTTATCTGCTATTTATGAATATATCAAAGTATAGCAGTCATTTGTTAAAAATTGTTTTAAACATGTTAAATATTTCCTTTTTCATGAATTAATGGACGCCGACAACTCTCTGGTCTTTTTTTTATTTTTTACAAGTAAGCCCTTGACTACAATCTCACCTGATGGTAAGTGATGATGCAATCTAAGATGGAAGCGGGCTAACTTGTTAGGAGGATGAAAATCAACACTCCTTTCGGTTTCTGCACCACATCATACCGGAATGCTAAATCGCTTGGTGGCACGTTTTTGTCAGTAGGGTAGAAACTAGCCACGGATCAATCAAGTCTATATGAGCTACAATATTTTTGCAATTTGTGTAGAATACCTTTTATTTTTTAAAGTATACTAAGATTTGTATTTAAATACAAATTATTTTAGACAAAGGCGAGCAAAAACTCTGTTTGTCACTATAGCTTTTTTTGCGATTGGTTGCGAATGTAACTGTCAAAGGTTATTAAATGATAGTCATTGGATAAAAAATCTCTTTAATACAGGCATCAACTTAGTTATAAAATATTATTATACCTAAAACACAATCAATATTTTACAAATCATAAATATAAGTCAAAATACATGATGAAATTGGACTAAAATTTATATAAAATTATAATCAAGAGTTTACATTTATCATATCCTGCTTCTTTTTTGTGTCCTTTCTATCGATCATCGGTTTCATTTCACTTGGATTTTCTTCTGCATCTCCTTCTTGTAGTACATTGTCCCAGTCCGCTTTGTCGGCTGTGCCGAATACGACGTAGACCAAGTTGCTGAAGAAAAATAGTCCAGCAGCCACGAGGAACACCTTCCTCCAGAGATATTCGCTCGTCTGAAAATGAAAGACAATAATCAATACCATAGTCAACTAATTCGCCAGCTACCACTAACACACATGTTGATGATGACTGGGACCGACGGCTTCACGTACTCTTCGAGATACGAGGACGTGACACCACCTACTACCTAATTAGTAAGTTAACCAGCAGGCTAATTCACCTTTTTGACGTATCATCTAGATCAGATCGCAGTGAAGGGCTATTTTGTCAGTGAATAGGAGATAAAGTAATGAGTAAAAATCCAATAAAAAATGCTTAGATACATACTTTTAGATTACAACAAACATTAAAAAAATACATGTCGTATTGATAACTTGCTCCTTTTTCAAATCTATACTAATGTTATAAAGCTGAAGAGTTTTTTTGCTTGGTTGAATGCGCTAATCTCTGGTCCGATTTGAAAAAATATTTCAGCCCATTTATGGAGGCTATATATTATCCCCGTACTCCTACAGGAACGGGAACGACGCGGGTGAAACCACGCAGCATCAGCTAGTTGAAAAAAAATAAATAATAATAAATATACTTAAACAATACACATCACTATCTAGCCCCAAAGTAAGCATACACAGTAGCTTGTGTTATGGGTACTAAGATAGTTGATATTATAATATTTATATACATTTATATACTACATGTAAATACTTATATAATGTATAAATACACACAGACACTGAAAAAAAACCCATGTTCATCACACGAATATTTTCCAGTTGTGGAAATCGAACCCACGGCCGTGGATGCAGAAAGCAGGGTCACTACCCACTGCGCCACGCGGCCGTCAAAGCTAGTTGGTTATAAGTAAATTATCTAGTCATAATAAGTCTGGATAGTGTAAATCTTACTTAACAGACTTGCGGTATATATAGTAAGCTCTAATACAGTGGTGGCTTAAGACAAGAATGGCAGCTTGAGTTTTGCAGGCTAATTCACTACCTTTTACGTATGCTAGTTGACATATACGAATTTAAAATTCTATGTAACAAAATGTCATCGTGCTTATTGGTGGATATCATATTATAGTAGGTAGATGATATATTTTGATGTTTATTTTAATAGGTTTATAATAAAGACCAAATTAATGAATAGATCAGTAGGTAAGTTCACAAGTTAGTAATATTTTGTAAAAAAATGATTTATGACGAACAGAAGTCTCAAACTTCAATTAAAGTTGCGAGGTTTCAAAGCGCGCTAATATTGATCATATACTCGTAGGTATCTGTTTGGATCAACATTTCGATGTAATCTTGCGAGATGAAAGTCCCGATTTTCTTGTGGAGTTTTCATGTCTCCGCTCGTAATTAAAACTGTTTTTCCTTTGATAGATTCCTTTGATATGGAAGATGAAGATTAAAATACGGCGTAGCAAAACCAAAAGGCGTATCTAGAATTGACGTTAAAATACTACTGAAATACGTAATAAATTACGAGAATTTCCCGCAGCTTTCCCGTACGATGCTATGTGGAAAATAAATTAGAGATATGAGTATAAGTTTTGTTCCAAGTTAAAGCGCTGCCTTAAATTGCATCGTACTCAAAATCTTGATGACTCTAAACACTTATGAGGTGGTAGTTAAGTTTAACCTGTTTAAACGTTGACTTTTTTGATACATTTGGTGATGTCAGGATTTCATTGTTTCTAAATTGGCTTAGGTGGTAGACATCGGCTATTGCTAGGTATCACAAAGACGTAGTAAGCCCGGTTCAATCTTGGACTCCATCATCGCTTAAAAGCAGGAGAGATCACAATGAAGAGGTAACTAGTCATTAAATAAATAAGCTTGTCATACAAAAGCTGTTACTTACGACGTCGGTGAGGATGAGGCCGGCCACCGTGGGCGCGAGCGAGCCGAACAAATTGGACACGAAGTTGCTGATACTCATCATGGTGCCGGAGAAGTTGGACGATATGTCGATGTGGTTTACCTGTGCGAAAGATAAATTCTACTCAAAACTTTTTAATAAACTTTATTTTGTTTACAATTTTATTTATTTTTTTATTGAGAAAGAATACAATAAGGAACTTATCCTAATAACTATACAAATCATGCCCACGTGGTGGTGGCAAGAATACTGGCTGCATTTCCGCGCTGGAATTACAATTTGAATATCCGTTATTTTTCTATAATTTTGTTGTCTCAAAAGATATTTCACCTGTATGTAAAATAGTTAATAAAATATGCTACTGTCATATAACGGAGGTTATTGTAGCACGAGTGTTTTTTACTGAACAATAGACAGTACGAGTGCTACAATGGCTAATTACGTGCAGTGGCATACAAATGTTTTTTACGACCATGATAAAATAAATAAAAGAATTAACAAACTTTGGTAAATAATATTTTAATATACAATTGGCGTTGGACATGGCCTCCTCGATCTTTATATGGGTGTAGATTTGGTCTCGGGAGGATCCTAAATTTGTCTCTTATTATAAAATCGCCTAACTGATTTTTGTAACCAACTAATTACAGTGAACTAAGTAAATATTAAAAAAATAATCATTGTAGCACGGTTTACCCTTCTGGTAATTAACGAACGACATGTAGGAATGATTAGCTTTTTAATATGGTTTGAGGTTTTATATTGAGTAGGTTACGAAATGGGAGTGGAAAAACTAAATTTATTCAATATTTCAATTCAAAATTTTCAGTCTTCACTATTATTAACGTGTTGAGTTCCAAGTATTTTTATTATAGTAGGTACATGCGCGTAGTTCCCGTTTCCGAGGGAATACTAGAATAAAATATACCTTACGTTGTTCGGTTAAAATGTAGCTTTCCATGGGTAAAATCATTTTTAAAATACATAGTAAATCCACAGATTGATCTACAAACTCACAAACTTTGCCTCCTTTTAATATTAGTATAGTCTCCTGGACAAAGTAGTTGACTCACGTGGAAGCCGGCTGAGCAGGCGATCTTGAAGGCACAAATGAACACCAGCAAGGACTCCACCACGTACACGTTCTTGGGCGCGTACGCCAGCGCCAGCAGACCGACAGCGGCGGGGACGCAGCCTGTATGGGAGAAGAGATTCAATATTTGTTAATGGTGTTTATTAAAGTTTGGAGTATTCTCTTCAGCAGATCATTCAGCGGACGATGGAGCGAGCTATCCGCAGCCAATACTGACATAGCTTAACGAGTCGTGAAGTTGAAGTGGCAATGAGTAATGCACATCATTCACACAGGCGATGGACGTTAGGATCACTAGGTGCTGGTTGACCTCTGGTTGCTGGCGGCTTGAGATCGTAGTCCGTATAATTTGATAATTTAAAAGAGGTTAATGTCCGTGGCAATGGACGTCCATCGGCTGATGATCATAACGAAGATGACAATAATGATTCAACTAAAAACACAAAACTTATGAATTTATAAAGTCCTTTTAAGTCAATTTGTAAACTAAATCACACTAAATCTAAAACGAATCAGGTTATAAAATAAAACTTAGTAATTGCTTAAAAGTTGTTAATGTAAGAAGGTTTTCGGAAGTAATTGCAGTATTTTTGAATCTAATCCAGCTTAACAAAGTTACCTAAAGAGTTGGCCAACTTCCTCGTATTGCTGACGCTGAGCAGTTTCTTCACTATGAGCATGTCCGTGAACCACGTGAAGAAGAAATTCGTGAACCACATCACGAGAAAGGGAAGCGCTGTCAACATTCCGTTCTGAAAGTTCAAAGAGCACAAATAAATTAAGAGACTAATAATAATTACTCCAAGAAGATAAACATTACTGTTAGATGTAAAACCGCAATTTGGTTTCGATGAATTTAGAATACAGTACGCCATATTACATTTTCTCAGACGGACGTCCACCGCTTCATATAAAGGACTTCCAAACACCTGCGCAATGCACAACCGCTTTCAAAGTCTCCTTACAATCTGCTCGATGTCACGTCACCTAGCGTTTTTAGCGTTGTCTGTTCCAACCTAGAGGGAGGTCCGCCAACATTGTCTATTGACTCTTCAAACCACGTGCATTGCCACTTCCGCTTCGTGACTCGTTGAGCTGTATCACCGACTTTGGTTCTTCACTATCCCGCGCTAAATGACTCTGAGCCTTCTTACATGGCCCGCAGTTAACGACCAATCCTCATAAGTACGACGTAGGTCTGGCAACACGCACTGTTTGACGTCTTTTATCGTCAGGTACTGAGGATTTGTCTACTGTATAGCTACTTACAGCTTTGATGTTGACCCCCATGACTTTGTCCATGAAGGCGGGCACTTCGGTGTAGAGCGTGAGCTGCCCCCACGTCTGGCCGATGTGCGCCACCACGATGGCCCACATGCCGCGACTGCGCAGGATGCTGCACCACGGGACGGGCGGCTTCCTCTGAATCATACATTATAAACAATAAATAATTAATCTATTTAGTTGTTCTCCACGAAAGCCGAAGATCACAAACTATAACGTCAGATCCAACACGTCATACTCAGAAAATGGAGTATCCTCAGGAGATTTTCAAAAGTTTCAACTAAAACAATGAATTAACTGTTTATCACAAATTCTTATTTCTTTTTTCTTTTTAATTTTGAAGTCAATTCGTAATAAAGTACCAAGGTAATAGTTGAAATCAAAGTCAAAGTTCATTTATTCCAATAAGACTTACCTATGCTTATAAGTTAGCACTTTTGAAACGTCAAGTTATGTCATGATTTAATGGTAATAATTGAAGTCACAAATGAAAAATTAAAGTTACGAGGATTACAACTTTTATTAATATTATTGGTTTGTAAAATAAGTTGAAAATAAATTATAGATACTAATAAAATTATATAGAGGTAAAGTTTGCGGGAAAATTCTTTTACCACGAGAAGCCCACATTATTTGTAAGCGTAATTGGCTGTATTTTATCCCCATTTTCTCATGGAAACGGGAACAACATGGGTGAATTCGCGAGGCGTGGGTTAGTCATTAATACCAAGTGAACAACGTTTTATTCCTCAATGTAAATTATTTCACATATTTTACACATCATCATAGATATTTTCTTTTCTTCTTACTTCCTAATCATACCTTCCCATTCAATCCAGTATGTCCCAGTCCCTCTTCAATGTATTGTCTCTCAGCTGGGCTGATGTTGGTGTGCAGGGCGGGGGAGTCAGCGCCGAAGGTCCATATCACGCAGCCGACTATCCCGGACAGGGTTCCGTAGAAGCGGAATATACCCGGCCAGCCGAGTGCTGACGATGCGATGAAACCGGTTATTGGCAGACCTAGTACTGCTCCTAGGGCTTGACCTTGAAAATACAAAAAATAATAAGTGACCACTTTCCCACTAAAATTAATTGGAGAGTGTCGAGCTTTTACGATACACCGTCTTTTACAAGCCTGCGTTTCGAATAGACCAGAATTAGTGCAACACTTTTACAATTGATTACTATCAAGTTAATTTTCCGTGTGTAGTTTCATCTCAATGAGACGCTCAACTTTTTTATTTACGAAAATTCTTGATTCTGGTAACTAATTGGGCTACTAGGTACTAATAAATTCTGAGCGTCGGAACATGATAATGTACCACGCAATTTGTAGGACATTGTGACTGTTAAGTTGTATAATTGATTAATAAAAAAACAGTAAAAAAACGTCTGGTCAGTAACAACTTTTGGTAGTTTAAAATATGATTAATTAAAATTTTAAAAAGTTAAGTTTTAATTATTTTAAATTATAGGATTTTAACTATTTTTAGTTAGTCTTGGGTAACATACCTCCATATGCCCAACCCGCTAATCTTCCTCGCTCTTCCAAAGGAGTCCACCTGCCCAGCATGGTGTGCATGCCGGGAACTATGCAAGCTTGGCTCAACCCTTGCAGCATGCGCAACGCAGAAGCGAATATCCATCCTCCCTTTGGCATAAATCTTATATTATTGTCATCAATTTATCTATTAAAAACAGATTAAAAGGAGCTTACTGGTAGGGACTTCAGTTCCTGTAAATATGTGAAAAGAATATAAATAAATTTTGTGAAATGGCGGGTAGTTCAATGGAAAACAGGGTCCGAATTAACAGGCAGCGACGAGCGTCAACCAAGTGATTGATTGACAGTGAAATAAACAGACATATTATTGACCTGTCGTTATTAGTAGGTACGAAAGACTATACGATTTCAATATATAATGTCAGCCTATTTACTTCTCTGTCTACAGATGTTAATAAAAATTTTTAATTAATAAGGGTTTCGTTTTTGTACTACGTACGTTCGGAACCCTAAAAAAAACCGACATCAAAATCACAAAAATGTTTCGACTAAACTAAAAAGCGAAAAATAACATCGTACAGTGTGCTACCTCCTGATCATTTTGAAGGCGGTAGCAAGTTGGCCTGTCATGAAAAAAATGGAACCACCCTAGAATAAAACCCTTTACTAAAACTAAAAAAGAATTTTTAAAATCGATCCATAAATGACAGAATTATCGCTGCACATACATAAAAAAAAAAAAAACATACATACAGCCGAACGTAGAACCTTCTCCTTTTTGGAAGTCAGTTAAAAACAAATTATCGAACCGTACCAGAGAAATAACGAACACAAGCTAATTTATGTTGTTATATAGGTACGATATTGTCGTTACATATTAAAACGTTAAAACACACCAACCAAAAAACATGTAATCGGAATCTGTAGGTGCAGCTCTACATAAATCAATTAAAATAATTCACATAAGTCTAACAATTAAGAAGATATAAGCAAAAGTTCTACATCACGCTAACGAAATGTTTAACGGTTTGCGATATAAATAGGAGCTCTCGCGTAGTACAGTCGGGAGGACCGTCTCTACAGGGTAAGCCGGCGCGCGGCCGAGCCGGTCTAACACGGCCGCCCATTCAGTCGACTGTTACGCTGAAAGGCAACAACAGTACACATTTGAAGACATGATAAAATATTGACATGAAGAAGAAGGGTAACTGACGAAAGATGCAGATTCCAAACGGTTATTAAGGACTTGTCCCTAACGCCGAACACCACCCATGTAGAGAATTTGTCCTTCCTTTTGGTTGTTTTCATATTTTTTAAATTACTTGCTTGAAAAGTTCAACCAAGAATCATCTCTCCCATTCTGAGAGGAAACTCGTGCTCAACAGTGAACCAAATAGGGCTTATTATTGACAAGCTGACGCCACGCGGTTTCACCCGCGTCGTTCCCGGACTTGTACAAATATGGGTATAATTATATAGTTTATACCTCGATAAATGGGTTATCTAACAATGACATAATTTTTCAAATCGGACCAGTAGTTCCTGAGATTAGCGCGTTCAATCACACAAACAAACTCTTCAGGTTTATAATATTAGTATAGATTATTCGGATCACTTTTTGGAATTATATTACAATAAAGTAAAATAATACGGACCAAAACCAAGAAACGCATTATCAACATTGAAAACTATACTTAACATGCCTGCAATATGGAATTCTCGCAAGTAGCACAAGTAAGCAAATTATCACGTCATACTCAAAGAGTCAACGGCGACAATCTTTAACGGTAATTAGAGTGATAGATAGAGATCTATACATACTAATATTATAAGGTTGAAGAGTTTGTTAGTTTGTTTGCTTGAACGCGCTAATCTTAGGAACTACAGGTCCGATTTGTAAAATTATTTCAAAGTTAGACAGCCCATCAAAGAAAGCTATAGGCTATATTCATACGGGAACGGGAACCACGCGGGTGAAACCACGCGGCGTCAGCTAGTTGTAAAATAAGTCTGGTCCATCGAATTTTTTCTGGCACTTATACGTAGCATAACACATTTTAATGCAATGAGTAATAATCGCGTCGCGTTGTTTTTACGCAAGACCAGGGCCATTCGTTCAATCGCTCATTTATTTTTTGCAATTTAACATTTCTAGCTTTAATGTATCGTTTAATATGAGAACCAACCGTCGATATTAAAATGCACTCCGCTCTTATAGTATAAGTTTTATCCGCAATGTAAACAAGTGTCAAGTTTCAGGTAACCACTCGAACTGATTACGATGTCAGCATTTTGCCGATACAATAGCTCGGCGCTACCTGTGGCTGTATGTACAATGTATGTTTGTATTGTGATTTGTGTATTCATTTAAATTAACATGAAAATTTGTGGTGGTGCGTTGTAGCAGCCCCTATTCTCATGCTAACTCAGTATTATTTTCGACAACGGTTGGCCATTGCACGATTAGTCATTCGCTGGTCTTAAATACATAATACAACAACACATTTTTCATTGATATTACCTAATAACCTTACTCAATACATAAACTATTCAACACTCCTAAATCATACAAAAAAAAAAATTACTGAAACCTATACAAACAAACTCTTTCGCATATCCATCTGCTTTAAATTTTCAATGTATCAAACATAAAATTTAAGTGTCTGTCTGTATACAACATACCTACAAGTTTTTTTTTTAATTATCCAGTCCATGTCCAGGCTGATCTTTGGAATGGCTGAACTGATTTGAATAGGAATTTCACTGTAAGCAACATGCAGCGACAAAAAAATTTCATCCCGGAAAAATCCATTGTAGGAAGGTCCCGAAGGAGTTGTGAACAACTGAATTTCACGCGCACGAAGTCGCGGGCGTCCTCTAGTTTAAAATAATTATTACCTGTTAAATTGAGATAAGTCTATTATTTATTATTACGTCAAAAATTACGTCGTTAGTAATAATATTTTTTTCGCCGTTAGTTTTGCACCAAATTACATTTTCTTAACGCCAACTCTATGAAACGAGATTCAAAGAAAAAAATAATTAAGACCACAAAGCGCAAAAGAGAAAAAGAGCACCTCTCGGAGATTGCCGAGTCAAATGAATTCCTCTCTCTGTGAGATTTTTAAATAATCAAGAAATAATTGTGCACAGTTTGTGTTTACATCACCAAACAGCAACAATTGAGTTTTCCTTCTAGTTCGTACACTCTCTGAATAAGTTTATTCAACAATATTTCTATTCTCCGGAACTCTCTTGTATTTTTACTTTAACTATGCCGTTTGTTTCTTAATTAAAATATTCCTCTTAATCTAAATACTTCAAAGTTTATAATCCCTTAGATAAATTCACATCAATGCCTGGCGTGAATGAATAGACACCTTCTAGGTAAGCGAGCTCCAACTTTACAAATGTTTTAGGATAAAAAATTTGCAAATATTTCCGCGGTAATTCATATAGCATTAATTAAATAATAAAAAAAATTCAACCGACTTCCAACTCAAAAATTAGCTTAAACTAAAAAGCAAAAAAACATCTTACCTATGTGCTACCTTCTGATCAGTTTGAAGGCGGTGCCAATCCAGTGACATATTTTAATTAAAATTAAAATTTTTTTTTAATTTTCAGTGTTAGGATACCTACTGAGTGTGAACAAAAATTAATAAGCAATTAGCTTAAACGTTATTTTCTTACAATAAGTAATCCTTTAAAAATACTACCTTAACTCATATACAAAATTTCACTCCCCCTTGATCCACTCGTAATATGAATATTCAGAAAAACGTGAAAGGTATCATAACTAATGAGAAGTGGTCTTGACTGTCCTCCGTCTTCATCACCAGACCCTTAATACAGTCACAACCCATCTAGGTGGAAAGTCCTCTTGAATACAAATTAATCAAGCCCAAACGAAAGGTAACTGCTGTAAATCGTTGACGAGTTCCATCGCCTGTGTTTCGGCTCCATAATCAGACCAACTCTACACCTTTAGAAAATTGTAGAGGTTGTATGGAAACACTAACAAACGCACTAGGTTCTACGATTACACTACACTCTACGATCTTCGAAAGTTCTCCTCGATTTCTCCAGAATGGCATCATCGTATCCTGACGTGAAAAAATGGAACCACCTTGGAATCAAACCCTTCAAAACAAAAAAAAAAGAATTTTCAAAATCGGTCCATAAATGACGGACTTATCGCTGGACATACATAAAAAAAAACATACATACAACCGAACGTAGAACCTCCTCCTTTTTGAAAATCGGTTAAAAACAGTTCGAGCGAACTCTAGCCAGATATAATCTACACTAATATTATAAAGAGAAGAGATTTGTATGTTTTAATGCAATGAATAAATTCAAAAACTACTAAACCGATTTCAAAAAATCTTTCTCGAGTTAGAAAGCTACATTATCAGGGATTAACATAAATTACATTTATCCTCGTATACGTCACGAGGATAAGAACTACGCGGCTGAAATCGCGAGGTTCTTCTAGTACTTACATAAAAAGTACCCCACGGAAAACAGAAAGATGCCATACAGTTGATGAAGAGGGCCGCAGTGAGCATATACTTGGCTCCGAACCGGTGCGCCAGCTGGCCGGCCGGCAGCTGCAGCAGCATGTAGCCCCAGAAGAACGACGACAGGACGGTGTCTTGAGTCTGCTTACTCCAGCGGAACGTTGGATACTGAAACAGTAACGTTTGGAGTCAAATCTAAAGTCGAATTAAGTAGAAGCACAAATAACTAAGCCTTACTATTTCGTTAGTTCTGAGATTATATAAATATCTAAGGCCACAAGTCGAAGGCTCTGAGATGATCTCTCTGTCACACGATGGCTCCAGCGCCCGCACGGTAAATCCATGGAATGCTAACATAATATGTCTTATAATTATTTCGGTGATTTATTTTTATTTCATGGCCTAAATTTTGTGCTGTTTCATAAAAAATCTCATTCTATTGAGTTTCATGTCGTTATGTTATGACCTAACGACTACATTTTTAATAACGCAAAAATAATGGTAAAGTAGTCACAAAATATCTAGTATACCTAAATCATTGATAAGCTAATGCTTTCCAAAATTATTAATATATCACGAATATATTATCATGAAGTCAGATGCAAAGAAATTACAGTAATATTTATTTGAGAATACTTATTTATTTATAAAAATAATACTCCAGGGGTGGGGATGGAACCTATAATTTCTCGATCCGGCTCCTTTACCGTGGAGTTATTGAAGCTTCAATAAAAATTATATAATGCTTTATCCGAATACCGATAGTAAAACAACTAATACTTACAGGTGGAACTAAAAGCAGAGAATGCAGCACACCTCTATTTTCACTAGCGGTTACATTCGAACCATTGCCATTTGCTACTAAAGCACTGGTATTGTCACTATCAAAAGTATATTTATTGTCTGCAGCGGCTGTTCCAACATTATCATCAACCATGACCACCAGCGCCACTCCCATGCACGTCCTCATACTGTACGCCGTCGTCAGGCAGATGAAAAGGATCAAACATTGCTGATGTCTGCAACCCCAACCGGATACTAAATAAAAAAAATATAGTCAAATTCTTTAGATTCAAATGAAAAAATAACGGTCGTATTCATACGGTACGGTACAGTTATTTTGTAGTTTTTTGTAAAGTAAAGGTAAACAATACGAGTACGATACCAACGGTAAAACAGAGGGCCAAGTGGCAGTTTCATACTGATACTATCACGTTGACGTTAACGTAAATTTCTAAGGAATCGAAACAGCGCCAACTAGTGACACTACTGCACAACTGTTTCAATTCCATATAAATTCGCGTTTACGTCAACGCGATAGTAACAGTATGAAAATATTGAAAACTCCCACTAGGGCACACTGAAGTTACAAGCGCGACGTTAAAACCATGGCTGCAATAAACTCAGCTTGTCATTATTATGGTTACGTAGTCCACAAGGTATACAATAGTTTCGACATATCCGTCTGTTCGTTCGTCTGTCAGTCTCTTGACTTAATTGCGTCCATTGGGTGCAGTTTTTCATTAATTAAGCTTAAAACTTCATTAGTATAATTAACATAATTTAAGAGGAACGTATAAACGTACGCTTATCATTGTACCATTCAAACTTTTATTATCTTTTCAATAGAAGAGATTAAATTACCTTTAAAATCACTGTCACATTCAGAAACTTTTGAATGTATTTTGTAATGTTTATTAGAAGTCTTCATTATTACTTCAGTAACTCAGTCAAGTCTATGTTATCGCAAACTTCGTTAATTATCGCCTCGTAATTGTATTTCACTACCTAAGTAAAAGATATTTATCTAAAAGCTAATAATGTTATCTTGTATAAATATGTAACATCATGAATATGTTGATTTTGATCGAATTACCTATCTATGAATGTAAACGTTAAATATCCGAAGTATTCAAAATTTATTTGGTACGTGAAATTGTTATGTCACTGCATTAATGACTCTACTTTTGGCCACAGCAGTCTAACCTGTGATGACATATAGGGTCTGTTTGTTTGGTCCATCGAAACCTGCTATTTCCACCACAATCCTGGAAAGAAATAAATGAATAATGCTTATTTTAAAATTGTTCCATCACCTTACCACTGTAGTGCCTGATACCTCGACAAATAGGCCAAGTCAAGACTAAAAGTAGTTTTAAGCATCACTGTCATATATGGCACAACCTTGAAAATTGGTTACCGTACTTACATATTATAGAATTATTTTAAATGTATCAACCTTTAGTAGGACCATAGTTTAAAAAACTTTCAGCGTTTCTAAATTCGGCTACCGTATTTACCTTCAGTAGGACCACAGGTTAACAAACTTTTAGCATTCCTAAATTATGGTAGATATATCTGGCTACCGCAGACTCTCATTGTAATGTAACAGTTATCTCATTTACATCTGTGTTACGTGTGTAATTGTGATAATAAATGATTTATAACTGACAACTACATAAACAGAGGCGAATAAACTTTGAAAAGTAATTTGTTGATGCCATCATCGTCATAATTTATTACTTTTTAATTATTGCACCATTTTACATCATTTTCATAATGTTTATTAAGGTTGTCGTGGAATGTTCCACAGGAATAATACTCTGAACTGTATAACTGATTATGGTACTCGATAGTTTCCTTTATTTATCTAGGGCAGCTTTTTAACACCGAAGGCAATCGTGGCCCTTCCACATGCCTACCTTTCGATGCCATGGACTCTTCTATCTATATCTATTTAAAAAACAAGAACTTCCTCTCCAGACACGTTGAAAATGGCTTCTCAAACACTACACTGAGCCGCGGCGTCGATAGTAACAAGCTATTGTCTTTTTATTAAATCAAATTAATACGAAACGTGTGAAAAGTGCCGAGTTGCACGTAGTATCGCATCGTCTCCGGGTTTTGTTTGTCGAAATACTGCGTACAACGTGCTCCACCCGCGTCGTACTGAGTCTACCAAACATTTGCTAATAGGTACTTATTGATACATTTAAATCATCATCATTGTATTAAAATATGTATGATATGTGCAATATACAGGAAAATTCTCCCTATGTTGTAGACTTTAAAATCATCCAACTGATGTACCTATCACATAACGATTTCACTAGAAAGGCAATAATAAAAAAAATGTAATTCGATCAATATTTTTAACTGCGTGATCAGAAATGAGGAGATCCGCAGAAGAACCAAAGTCACCAACATAGCTCGACGAGTTGCGAAGCTGAAGTGGCAATGGGCGGGGCAAATAGCCGACGACGACCCCGCACTAGAAATCGCAGTGTTGGTCGACCCCCAACCAGGTGGACTGACGACATCAAGCGAGTCGCAGGGATTCGCTGGCTCAGTATCGTGATATTTGGAAGTCTCTACAAAAGGCCTATGTCCTGCAGTGGACGTCCATCGGCTGTTATGATGATGATGATGAAGATTCTTCTAACTATAAAGTTTGCATAGAATATTATATAAAGTCACGCATACGATGTTGCGAGCGTTTGCTAGTCTTGTATTGTCTAGTCTATGAGAATGCACCTCAAAATATAGGAGCTTAAGAAGATATTTCTCTTTTGCTTAGAGCAGGAATTTAAATGAAGTATAAATATTTTCCTCCCGAGAGAATAGCTCAATACCCGATGGTCGGCACGCCGGGTATTTCATATCTGCAAGAAGCTGTGGGTTTGAAAGCTTCGGAAAATTGCTGTCGGTGCAGACTTGGCTAGAAAAGCTTCATATTTTGAGGCAAAGATTTCACGTCCGAGGAAAACATACTTCTGCCACTGCGTATTTGTTTTGTTCTGATGAAATCACAAACGTATGTTATAACTATGTTTGTGGACTTATGGACTAAGAGCGTGCAATAGCCAGTAGTAGCCTATGAATTGTAAGCTGAAAGTTTGTTTATGCTAATCGAAGTCATAATCGATCCTGATAGTCCAGCGGATATGAACTCGGCCTCCGATTCCAGAGGGGGTGTGGGTTTGAATCCGGTCGGGGCATGCACCTCCAACTTTTCAATTGTGTGCAGTAAATATAGGAAAATAAATATCACGTGTAAATTCACGGTGAAAGAAAAACATTGTGAGGAAACCTGCAACCAGAGAATTATCTTAATTCTCTGAAGTCTGCCAATCCGCTTTGGGCCAGCGTTGTGGACTATTGGCCTAACCCCTCCCAATTTGCGAGAAGACTCAAGTTCAGCAGTGGGCCAAATATGGGTTGATAATGATGAATCGTAGTTAATTATACAATTTGGACTATGGTGACATTCAGGAAGTAATAGGTTTCAACGTTCTAGATACTCAATTTTACCAGATATTTTAACATTTTCCACAGGATCCTGAGACTATGACTGCATGAATGATCCATTGTTCAACAATTAGTTAGTAAAGTAACTGAGTACTTATAAAAAATAATTAGTAAAGTAACTATGTACCTACTTAAAAAATCCACTAAAAACTAATAAGGGCATGTCATATAAGTTGCACTACATCAAGGAAATTCGACACTCAACGTCAAAAGTACCACATTTCTAACGAGAAATTTAAAAAAGAAATACCTGAAACCTATGTAGTCATAATACACTATTGCATAAAACCTTAAAATTTACATCCGAATCAATTTGATTAACAGTTAAATGATGATGTCGTTTTATTATTTACACGTTTAGTATCACGTGAAAAGGAATGTACAAAAGCAGATTTTAAATAAAAATATAACAATATTTATTGTACTTTGTACTGCAGCATGCAAGCCTTTGGCAATATGAATACACATTGAATGTTAATAATAAATGCACGTAGCGATGCTTTCCACAGGGATGTTGGCTTCGTCTGTAAAGAATATCTTCTGAGAAACGGCAACTATAAGCTGCATTTCTGCTTTTTATTAAAGTGTAATGGACCAAATACTGCGACAAGCTGACACGGCTGAAAGCCTTTGCCCCCTATGTCATAGGCTTACATTGGAAATAGAAAGTACGTATAATTATATAAAAACGTGTGCATTTATTTTGAGATTCCTTTAATCTGTAAAAATCCGAGCCTCTATTCATCAGGCTATTTTAATGACCCACTACGAGCCAGCTAGGCTATTCTGTATAGTAGCCATGTTTCTATATCTCGCTAGTGCGAGTTTCGAATACACCTCTTTCTCTCTCTGTCTAACATAATACTATGGAATGAGAAAGATATAATTCGAAACTCGTACTTGCAAGCTATATATATAATACATCGTTACAGAATAGTCCTATATGACTCCTTCCTTATAGGAGAAGAGAATTATAGTGTTTGAGAACATAATTTTGTAATCATAAGTATCAGATTTCAATGATGATTAATGGAACTGAAGGAGTATTGCGCTCTATATCACTTAGACCTAACCATCTTCTGAAAATAGAATATCTTTAATATATTTTAAAATTAATAAGATGAAAGTTCCTATGAAGTCATGCAGTACAATGAACGAAGAACATCTGTTTGAATGTTTTCCGTGCGTCAATGAGCATTTCCGTGCTTTCACGAGCATTACCGAGCTAAGGGCGAAAGGGTTTTCACGTGCAATTTAACAAACTGCCCCCAGCACATTGAAACCAAGGCTTTAAGACTAGTGATGTTCCTATTCACAAATATAACATAATAAAAAAAATATAAAAGGTAATTTAAGAACAACACTCCGAACAAATCGAAAATAGCGCTCTTTATTTTGTTGCAACGGGACTACTGATTGAAATAAGGCAAAGAGATAGATATTATTATAGAGATAGGTAATCTGACATAGCGCAGAGACAGGCTTCTTCATAACCTAATATCAAAAAAGCTATAAGTATTTCAAGGTACAGCTGAACCGATCTTAACGAAATTTTGTAAAATGATAAATTGACTCCTGTGCAAAAAAATATAATTAATCTGATTTTTTTTGAACTTACAAAACAAACAACCATACATTTCTTCATTTCAATTAACTTCATTGTACCGGCTATGGATTCTTTCGTTTCGTAGGACTTAATGTGCTGGTTTGTTTTTTTATTATTTCTTCATTTTTAGGGACTTTAATATAGTGTTAATGTAAGTCTTTAACGTTATTATTATGTCAAAAGGAGAGAAACTTTCTATGAAAGAATTTCATAATTACTAAAAGATAAACCCGCAGCTTACGCTTATAATGCAGCTTTTCAATAGCGAATAATTTTCAAAATCGTTTTAGTACTTTAGGTACAAAAGTGTAACAATCTATACTAATATTTTAAAGCTGAAGAATTTGTTTGTTTGTTTGAATGCGTTAATCTCAGGAACTACTGGTCCGATTTGAAAAATATTTTAGTGTTAGATAGCCCATTTATCGAGGAAGGCTATAGGTTAATATTATCCCCGTATTCTTACGGAAACGGGAACCACGCGGATGAAACCGCGCGGCATCAGCTAGTCAAACATATATTAGCATGTATTATACTAATTAGGAAGCATACTCGTAGAATTATATTGTGACAGAACACAAACGTAACCAAGTCACTAACACCAACTGGAAGTCCTCCATTGAGACAATGCAAATGCACACCCCAGGTGACTCTCGGCTACTTGCGAGTTAGAGTTAGTTCAATGTTCAGTTAGTTGCCAGTCATGACCAGTTAGTTGCCAGTCGGCCGACAACTTGGCAACTCGGCGGTCTCAGACACTCAACGTACGGAGTCAAATTGCTTAATTTGAGTGAATTAATGCCCGCAGTGCTGAGTGATTGGCTCAGTTACGTCTGCGGACTTTAATTTAGATGTTCTCCGAATGTAAGTAGATTGGTTTGTTAGTTAAATACCTCTGCGTGTAGTTCTTGACCGGGATTATTAATTCAAATGTTGCCATAATATTTTTCATGAGTTTTTTTTCAGCCTACCCCTGTAGTACTATGCTGTTGTAAGCGTAGTAATACAACTATGTGAGCTGGAATTTGCATTTCTTTCTATGTATTACTAGTAATAGTACCATATCCTAGCTATCTATACTAATATTATAAAGAGGTAAAGTTTGTAAGTTTGTAACATTTTTTAAATGGGGTAATCTTCGGAACTACTGGTCCGATTTTGAAAATTCTTTCACCAGTAGAATGCTACATTATCGGGGAGTGCTATAGGCTATATTTTATATAGGTATCATATATATTAGCCGAGTTATCACAGTTTTTGTCTTACAGGTCGGACTGAAAATCCTCTTAAACAGACTTATTCGCATGCGGTGCCTTAACTATTGTGTAAAATTGAAATTAATGTAAAGAGACTTTATGTATTTTTAAAATTTCTACAAAAAAGTCTGCGACACCATATATCTATCTTCTATATATTAGTAGATATAGTACCTTTTGTGTTTTCAAAATTATTAATTTTATATACTTAGGTTTAAGTCATTATTTATACAACTAAACTTTAATCCTTAGTAAAATAAATTATTTAATAATTACAAGGATATTATGGAGATAAGATTTGCCGTTTACAGTATGTTAATTACTCAAAAAGTGTCGGAGATAATACAAAATTTCTAAAAGACGCAGAAATTCCGCTATATGACGCCCGGTGCTTTCATTTACGTAGTTCCCGTTCCCGTGTGAATATGGGGAAAAATAGCCTATGACACTCGCAAATAACGTAGCTTTCTATTGGTAAAACAATTTTCCAAATCGGTTCAGTAGATCCAGAGATTACCTCCTACAACCACGCGATCTTTACCTCTTTATATTATTAGCATAGAAGTCTCTATTTCCCTTGGTCATACCACCACTCTCGAAGGACTGGACCGATTTTGCTAAGGGTAGGAGTAAGATAGAAGTTATAGGGTAGGGTAGGGAAGCGTAGGGGTAGGGTAGGGGTAGGGTAGGGGTAGGGTAGGGGTAGGGCCGGGGTTGGGTAGTGGTAGGGTAGGGGTAAAGGTAGGGTAGTGGTAGGGTAGAGGTACGGGTAGGATAGGGAAGTGGTAGGGTAGGGATCCTATCCCTGGCGTGAGATAGGGATACGGGTGGGATAGGGGTAGGACAGGGATAGGGTACGGGGAGGGTAGGGGTAGGATGGAGGTTGGGTGTAGGCAAGGTAGGGGTAGGGTAGGGGTAGGTTTGGGGTAGGGTAGGGTTAGGGTAGGGGTAGGGTAGCGGTAGGGTAGGGGTAGGGTAGGGGTAGGGTAGGGTAGGGTAGGGGTAGGGTAGGGTAGGGTAGGGTAGGGGTAGTAGTAAAGTTGACATCGAAATTTACGCGGACGAAGTCACGGGCGTCCGCTAGTTGTGTATTGTGTATAAGAAATGAAAGTGGTAATGCACCTTAATTAACGTACCGCCAAGCAATTTAGCGTTCCGGTTCGATGTCGTGTAGAAACCGAAAGGGGTGTGGATTTTCATCCTCTTCCTAACATGTTAGCAAGCTTCCATCTTAGATTGCATCATCACTTACCATCAGGTGAGATTGTAGTCAAGGGCTAACTTGTAAAGAATAAAAAAAACCCCTTTCTATCGTGAGCCATGGTGACGATGAAGGGAGTCATGACAATTTAATGTAACGTTTGTGCATATGAATGTAAGTTAAGGAACAATGAGTTACTCGTACATACACTCGGAGGTGCACGGCTAAGGTGGAGCAAGCTTAGTGCTTTGTCTCCAACTAATTCCTTGTTGGAGCCAAGTTGGCGGTTGTTAGCTTTGGCTTAGACTAATTTTGAGTAAGTGTGGGTACATAATTCAATTAATTTAGAAGACTCATTAGCACTCACGACTCCGTCCGTGTAGTTTTAATATAAATATAACGTGGATTATTTTTCTATGCGATTTAAGTATTATATTTAACTAAGAAATAAAAAGAAAGCATTAATTGATCTGTAACAGGAACGCTCACATTCAAAACTTTTTAAAACAGTCTGCAAATGTTATAAATGTTTATAATTGGTGGTAGAATCTTTACAAATAGTCAACTGATTACAACTGAATGCTTGTATACTGATTTTTGATAATTAATTAGTAAAATAAAAATTATTGCTGACAGTAAAATAATTTGTCTTTTGAACTGCTAGTGATGTCACAACAAATACCGAATCTTAACTTTTACTAATATAAAATTTACAAACAAGCGATTTTTTAATTTTGTGCATATCAATACAATCTAATAATTTCTAATACATTATAACTTGTTATGAATATATGGAAGCATAGCTTTACAAGCTTTAGCTCAAACAGTTTCAGAATTAATTCTCACATTCCTGTTTATATGAAGGTGTCAGCACGTCTGCGAGGGGCGACGTAACAAGATGATATATATTACACTCCTCCTACACTGCGGCGCAGACAGCCGAGTCGTGGACCGAGTCTTATGTAGGTATATGTGGTCTGCAAAATGCATTCCAACATTATTTCAATATAAAACCGCCCAAGTACGTGTCGGGCCACCAGCTGACAGATAGACTTACCAAACTATAAGGATTACTTGTGGACGGAAATCTAAAAATTTCCAAATAAGTTTGTTTGTGTGTTTAAAAACTGAGCGCACACATGCACAATTTTGTTTTTAATTCCATTATTTATTTATACATAAATATTATAGTTTTTACACTTCCTACACACAACTCGACATTGTAGATGATATTTAGATATTATTTGTTTAAATAACCTTCGTTGTTGACCACAACCAACATTGAGATGTGGAAATTTCCTCTTGAGCGCCTAATTTTTCATGACCCAGCAACACATCTAACAGTATTTAACATCATTGGTTAGTATGATAAGTATTAAACATCAACGTAAGGCAATTTCATGTGGCTGTAAACATCAACAACCATACCTGACAAACCAAAACATATCAATCCTGCTGTCAGCAGAAATAATCATGGCGATACCTTGCGAGACGAGATTAAGCTTAACATCTAGTGAGATTACAGATAAACGTTAAAAAGACTACCTATCCACTTGTCGCATTATTTTGGTATTGTCTAAATTGGTAAACATAAACGCGAGATGGTAAGGGTTGATATCGTTCTAATGTATTTTTTTAACTGATCTTCATTCTCCCCCTCTTCTCCGCTCGTCACCCCCGGTACAGTACACTGCGGTTTAATGGCTCTGGCTCAATCTCAATAAATTCCGGAGGCGAAATAAACACATTTTATGGTAAGAAACACAAAATTGTAGTAGGTACTTATGGTCTACTTTTGCTATTAGCTTTTTTGTAACAATTGTCAATTTCCTTAGTAGGTACAACTACACGGTCTGTCTATATTTTTGTTCCAGTTACAAAATTAATTGTAAATTGTTGTGTTCTACAATTAAATAGTTATTATAGTAACTATAAGAATAATAAATTAATTAGCTATTTTGTACACTATTATGTATTAACATAATAAACGGAAATTGAAACTTTGTTTATTAGCATGATGTCAATACCAGCATGATTCGCATGAGTAGGAGTAATGACGTCATTGGCTGAAACTCTCTCATTTGATGGACTCTAATTTACATCTAGTCCACATGCAACGTTGGTATAACGAACTATGTATGCTAACTTATACGTGACACGCGGTTTCACAACCATACAGTTGTGTTAGATAATAATATAATTTTCACGAGGACATCCTCGCAGAATTTTTTGGGTTTGGGGGAATGTGTTTCTGGGCAGTTATCATATCAGTATTTGTAAAGGCTCCTGCAACTACAGAGACTTTAGCTGAGAAATACTGCGAAATTCCAAATTGAAATATCGATAATAAATAAAGAAGTCCTTAATATCTGAAACTTAAAGTACTACAACATTTATCGTTAGACATCATTACACGAATCGAAAATTTAAATATATTATAATTCGTCTGTTGCGTTTCCCGGGACACCTCTACAGGTACAGGTACACAAAGACAAAACCTTAGCCGTAAAGTTTTTAACTACATTGTTTGTCTTATTTTGTAAATATAAGAAAGATTGCTTGCTTAAATATTGCAACATTAGATTGTTTTAGTTTAAGTTGTTAGTAAAAAAAAACATTGAAATAATTGCAGAATGCAGAACGCAAGTAAGTAGAATATCACGTGTTCACCCTGGTCTGTTAGTTAATTATTCATAATTTGAATAGTTGCGACGAGTGCTCTACTGCATGATCAGTAAACGACTGTAAATACCTTGATTGGAATTGTATAATGCTGAATAATCACCGTGTCACGGCGGTTTCGTTATAATAGATACATGAACAATGTGATGACGTCATCACCACATCTGTGGCTTCATCTAACATGACTATTGTGGAGATATTCAATTCAATATCGATAATCATTTTTGGTTTCATAATTATAATAATCCAAAGCCATGTAGGCTATGCAGGTATTATATTTACAATTATTTACTATACCGAAATAGTATTAACATTATATTATCCGACGTCTTCTGCTGGACATAAGGCCTCTTGCATAAACTTCCGAACAACACGGTCTTGAAAAGCCTGTATCTAGCGGCTCCTTTTGATCCGCATGATAGCATCGGTCCACCTAGTGGAGAGTCTACCAACACAGCGCTTTCACTGCTCATACCAGCACCTTGGGACCCAAACGTCTGTCGGCTCTTCGAACAATGTGGCCACGAATTTTATATAGTTAAGTACATATTTATTATATTATAGTTATAAAGAACATATGTGTGTTCAAATCCGGTCTGGGGCATGCACATCCAACTTTTCAGTTGTGTACATTTTAAGAAATTATATATCACGTTTCCCAAACGGTGAAGGAAAAACATCGTGAGGAAACCTGCACACCAGAGAATTGTCTTGATTCTTTGCTTATGCGAAGTCTGCCAATCCGCGTTAGGCCCGCGTGGTGGACAAAGGCCTAACCCCTCTCATTCTGAAAAGAGAGTTAAGCTCAGCATTGAGCCCAATATAGGTTGATAACGACGAAGTGCATATTTCAAACCTATATGAAATACGCATTGTTTCGATTGTTCGATGGAACTAACAGGGAACCCACCCGGTTATTAAATGGAAGTCATGGTCAATGTAGAACAATAATAGTAAACACAAGACATCGCCGTAGTACATCCCCGGAGTCGTTGCACATATAACACTTACTCGTAACTATCTATATGATGCGTAAATCCGTTACGTGGCTTAGGATTTAGGGGATAAGCAGAAATACGCAAAACCAGACTTCTTTTTATACTACGCAAATACAATATTAGGCTCATAATACTTGAGAAAAGTAATTATTATTAAAGCATTTTTTAATTATTTTTCTTATTCATAGTACAAAAGTTATTATTGTCTTTCTATTTTTATCACGAAATTATTTTGTTATCTATAGTTATACTGTAGTATCTTCTTCTAAACAGCGATTGTTCGATTTGGTATGGTTAAACTCTTCCAGTTCCAAGTTTGTCACATCTGCGAAAAAATATATAACATTTTGTAAACTTTTAAAAGTATTATACTGTAATGTACAAGAGGAGTAACAACAGAGTACCAAAAATGTGACCAACGTTCAAAAATAAAATGGAATGGGAAAAAAAAAATAACTATCGCTGACTTCCTGTAGAGAGTCATTATAAAAAGGAGAAAGACAGACATAAAATATAAACAGATAGATAGACGGCTAGACGGGACATAGTGTGTTCGCCAGTAACACTCTACCTAACTTGGCAAGTGGTATCTAAGGCTCTAGTATTGTCCCCATCTGTATTAGTAAAAAACAAGAACCCTGTTTGGTGGTTTAAGGCTAAAATCCGGATACTACACTACAGTGATGATTACCGTTACTGTATCCAAACTTGTTTCCGAGAGTGCCGTCCCACGGCTGTCGCTTGCTGCTGGCGCACACGGAGTAGACAACGTTGCAGACGAGGTACAGCGCTGCCAGCGCCGAGAACACTACCCTCCAGCGACGGATACTACACTACAGTGATGATTACCGTTACTGTATCCAAACTTGTGTCCGAGAGTGCCGTCCCACGGCTGTCGCTCGCTGCTGGCGCACACGGAGTAGACAACGTTGCAGACGAGGTACAGCGCTGCCAGCGCCGAGAACACTACCCTCCAGCGACGGATACTACACTACAGTGATGATTACCGTTACTGTATCCAAACTTGTGTCCGAGAGTGCCGTCCCACGGCTGTCGCTCGCTGCTGGCGCACACGGAGTAGACAACGTTGCAGACGAGGTACAGCGCTGCCAGCGCCGAGAACACTATCCTCCAGCGACGGATACTACACTACAGTGATAAATACCGTTACTGTATCCAAACTTGTGTCCGAGAGTGCCGTCCCACGGCTGTCGCTCGCTGCTGGCGCACACGGAGTAGACAACGTTGCAGACGAGGTACAGCGCTGCCAGCGCCGAGAACACTATCCTCCAGCGACGGATACTACACTACAGTGATAATTACCGTTACTGTATCCAAACTTGTGTCCGAGAGTGCCGTCCCACGGCTGTCGCTCGCTGCTGGCGCACACGGAGTAGACAACGTTGCAGACGAGGTACAGCGCTGCCAGCGCCGAGAACACTACCCTCCAGCGACGGATACTACACTACAGTGATGATTACCGTTACTGTATCCAAACTTGTGTCCGAGAGTGCCGTCCCACGGCTGTCGCTCGCTGCTGGCGCACACGGAGTAGACAACGTTGCAGACGAGGTACAGCGCTGCCAGCGCCGAGAACACTATCCTCCAGCGACGGATACTACACTACAGTGATAAATACCGTTACTGTATCCAAACTTGTGTCCGAGAGTGCCGTCCCACGGCTGTCGCTCGCTGCTGGCGCACACGGAGTAGACAACGTTGCAGACGAGGTACAGCGCTGCCAGCGCCAAGAACACTATCCTCCAGCGACGGATACTACACTACAGTGATAATTACCGTTACTGTATCCAAACTTGTGTCCGAGAGTGCCGTCCCACGGTTGTCGCTCGCTGCTGGCGCACACGGAGTAGACAACGTTGCAGACGAGGTACAGCGCTGCCAGCGCCGAGAACACTATCCTCCAGCGACGGATACTACACTACAGTGATAATTACCGTTACTGTATTCAAACTTGTGTCCGAGAGTGCCGTCCCACGGCTGTCGCTCGCTGCTGGCGCACACGGAGTAGACAACGTTGCAGACGAGGTACAGCGCTGCCAGCGCCGAGAACACTATCCTCCAGCGACGGATACTACACTACAGTGATAATTACCGTTACTGTATCCAAACTTGTGTCCGAGAGTGCCGTCCCACGGCTGTCGCTCGCTGCTGGCGCACACGGAGTAGACAACGTTGCAGACGAGGTACAGCGCTGCCAGCGCCGAGAACACTATCCTCCAGCGACGGATACTACACTACAGTGATAATTACCGTTACTGTATCCAAACTTGTGTCCGAGAGTGCCGTCCCACGGCTGTCGCTCGCTGCTGGCGCACACGGAGTAGACAACGTTGCAGACGAGGTACAGCGCTGCCAGCGCCGAGAACACTATCCTCCAGCGACGGATATTACACTAAGAAAAACAATTTCAATTGTATTTCCGAATTTCAGTTTTCTGGTGTTTGCGCAAACAAAAAAATGCATTAAAAAGTTGTTTGACAAAGTTAAGTTTTCTCCGTAGTTTTTTAGAAAAGTCTTTTTCTATAGTAGTAGAAGATCTTCACCCACACACATCTGTTGAATGAATTTAAAGTATTATAAATAATATTTAATACTTTTAAACTATTATTCATGATAGTAAATAACAATTAGTAAATGTGTTATTAATCAAAATTAAGATGTTAAAAAATAGCTTGCGTCAAAATCTCCTGGCCAAACTAGCATTAATGATAGTTATGGTTAATAATAGTTTGGCCAGCAAATTTTTATGTAAGCTACTCACAATATCTTAGACTATAAGTTTATTGTAAAATTTTATAAAAATAAAAAAAATAGATAAAATCATAAAAGGGCTCATTTTAATCACAAAAGCGGTGTTAAATAAGTCGGCCGTCGTAAACATTTTAAGGTCTCAGTTCAGCAAGTGAAAAGTGAAAAGTGAACTTGAAAGTTAAAAACACATCTCAATTTGCTCTTAACTTGATTACTTTACCCGTAATGGAGGTTCTGAAAATTTTAGACGATTACTTTGTTGTTTAGAAGCAACAAGTTAAGGACTAGTTAAATTTACTTTAAAGGGTAAAGAAAGGGAGGCAATTAATGCGTTAAGGATAGCTTTCGAAGGGTATTTTAGCGAGATTTTCGAAAATAGATCAATCGAGGTCATAATTATGTCGCACAAAATTCCAGTAATAGGTATAGTTGGTTTACGCACGTCCCTTAAACAACAACAGTTAATAATTGTTTGCGGCATAATTGTCTTAATAATTTAAAAAAAAAATTAAAAAAAGCAAAATCTGGTGAACATCTACAGTTAATTAGATTATAAAATAAAAAATAAAAATAACTTTATTTCCTTACAGACAGTTTTTTTTTTTGAAAATGATTACTAAGAATTACAAGTTCTATATATTGTTAGTAGTAAAATAAGTTTTATAGATTGTTAATGGGTGAGTGTAGATTATTAATTAGATTAGGCACCATAATATAGAAATAAGTAAAAAGGCATGCACCTCCAACTTTTTCAGTTGTGTGCATTTTAACTTTGTGTGAAGGAAAAACATCGTGAGGAAACCTGCATACCAGAGAATTTTCATAATTCTCTGCGTGTGTGAAGTCTGCTTATCCGCATTAGGCCAGCGTGGTGGACTATTGGCCTAACCCCTCTCATTCTTAGGGGAGACTCAGCTCAGCAGTGAGCCGAATATGAGTTGATAATGATGACAATACACACATACTTTATGGGTCAAAAAGTGAGCCGAAACCTAACCTAATGAATCTAACATTTTTAAGTGATATTTCACATGCGCTTAAATGTGCTCTTAAATAAGCGATTCTGAAATATTAAGATGTTAAACAATGTCGTTATTAGCATTGCGTTAGAATTGTAATAAATTTGTAACGAATTAGTCGAAAAGTTACGCTAAATAAGTTACGCCGGTTTTGTTATTCAAATAGAACTTCAGATAAATTCCGAAATTACCATACCTAAGCGTATTGTATTGCAAATTAATTCATTAGGGCGTCTCGTTTGTTAGCATTTTACTGTTAAATCACTGAACTAAGTTTTGTCAAGAAAAAGATAAATTTTCTTTCTTTTCCTTTTATTACGTAGATGTGTCTATAGATTTTCTTCTATAGTTGTAGACAATTAATAAAGCGCTGACCAACAGTAGTTTAACGTTGCAGCTATATAATTATTGATCCTCCATTTTCATTGAAAATATAAATTACAGTTGGTACCTAACCGGAGCGCAAACAATGTCAATATAATACTAAAGACAATATCGGTTTTACAACGTTTAAATTTTCAGGCAGCTCAGTAATTCGTAATGGCCTAAGATCCGAATTAGAAACGACCTCCACCCATTAGTTTACTTTATATCAAATTATATATTTCAATAAATATACCTACTGCCAAAGGTTTTTTTTTTTAATCAGTACAGGATATGACTATGGTTATGTCCGGAATGCAGGACTGATTTTTCGCAGACCCTTTACCACCGTATTCGTAATAATATTTTAACTTAACTTTAATTCAGTGACCACTAACCAGACTCTGCTAGTTACTAGTATCGATTTTCTTTTTTATACCTGCCTACCCATGAGTTGTGTAGGCAATCTAACGGTTGCATATTCTATAGGCTTATTTCATTCATGTTTTCGTTCGATTGGTATGGACGTTGTCAAATCAAACCAGTGAAAATTGGAAAAAGAAATTGTTAATTAATCATATATAATTCTGGACTAATATAAATTTAAATGCGGATAGTGTTGTAGACATGTAATAAAGTAACTTACAACGTCTTCACCAATGACTAGACCCGACAATAGCGGGACTACAGCTGCTACCAGGCTGGCGACGGCGCTGGTCAACAACAGTAAAGTTCCGGGGTAGTTTTGTGTCATGTCTTTATGATTTTCCTGAAAAAAATTAAAACATATTATTAAAAAGCTAGTTACGAATAGGTAAGTAGGTGATTAACAATACATAGTCTGAATTTCAAAGTACCATTCAACTAGACCTACGTTAATTGTTTAACACATCTTTCAAATATCAGATGTTATTACTTAATAAGATTGCATAATAAAATGTATCAAAAATCGACTCACAAGGAATCCAGAAAATTGTAATCCAACAAGAGCCAAGGTTCCAATTAAAACGATTACCCCTAAGTGATTCCAGTTTGAAACTAAATTGGGTAAAATCGTTAATCCTATTATTATCCCGAAAGTTCCTGTAATTAAAACAAATTCAATTTATACCCCACAGCTCACAGACCACAATCCACATACCTCCGTCAAAGTGTCTACAAATTGAATGAAGGGTTGATTTTTAGTTCCAATACGATCCAAAATCAGAAAAGGTCGTAAAGACCAGCCTTTGCACTAAATACGTAAGCTCCAGCCATCATTGTCCGAGGTCAAGGTAGAACTTTCAATTCTACCTCCGAATGCAGACAAACGTAGAGTCATCTTGCGGTTATACAAGTAACAAGTTGGCTAATGGGTAATTTTGTTTTAATATTTGTTTTCATCATCTCTTTTTAAGTCGCTTGTGGATCCTTTGTTACCGCCCTTGGGTGCTGTTATGAATAACAACGTCTTTACGTAAGACATTAAAAATTGTATCCTGATTTTCTCCTTTTCCCAGAATACACTCAATGAAGCCATTAAATAGCACATGAGATTATTACATTTTTCGTATTCTAAAGAACCAAGCTTTTATTTTTTAATATTATGTGTAAATATTCGTTAATCCCAACATAAATTGTAAAAAAACAAATATTTCTGGAACTTAATCTATATATAATACAGTCAAATGGTGTGCCTCAATGGAATGAATTTGGTCCACTTATAGTTGTAATGTTATTAATATTTAAATAAAATACTGTTGTGATTATAATGACAAATTATACCTAATCCATTAATAATTTTCCTAAAGTATTTGACGTCGAATAAGAAGTTGATGTGACCAAATCTGTAGAAAAGGTCAACAGCGGGCGCGGTCGTGACGTAGACCATCCACATGGTAGCTAGAGGTAACGCTGCTTGCCAGCTGCACTGAAACAATTAATATTAGTATGGAGACAAAGTTTTATTTTAAATAAATTTATTTAAGTAACATTTTCTATTTACCTGCATATTTTTCCACCGATAAAGATAAAAACATATTTTTTTAACATTCTTCATAAATTACTTATAAATCTATACTGGTTCTGCTATGCTTCTGGTTACGACAACAGGTCCGGGTGGGCTCAAACCCAAGGACTTTCAAAATAGAAGAATGGACTAAAATAGAAGCGGACTAAATTGTTAGGATGAAAATCCACACCCCTTTCGGTTTCTACACGACATCGTACCGGAATGCTAAATCTAACTAACCACAGCCGATGCCTCTCACCAGCCAGACTTGGATCAATTAAGAAAACCTCAATCGGCCTAGCCTGGGATCGAACCCAGGACCTCCGTTTTGTAAATCCACTGCGCATACCACTGCGCCACGGAGGCCGTCAAAATGTAACTTGTTTATTACCGTGGAATTAAAAGGTTTGAATATGTTATAACTTAAATATACCTATAAGTTCTCTACTGCATTTCAAAGTATATGGAGTAAAATTACAGAGTAATTACACTAATTGAAGCTTCTACTCGTATGTAGAATGGCCTGTGGCACAAACTCACACGTGTGACAGACAGCCGCAGCGAGTGCAGGAAGGCCGGTATCTCGAACAAGAAGAACACAAACAGCACATTCGCCGCGCAGTGGGCGAGCGACAACGCCCAGAATTGCTTTGTCTGCAAAATTCGACGCCACGGCTTTTGGAGCTTTTTCTGCAAATAAATTCTTATTTTATTTGTTACTGGTATTTATTATTTTTGCTTACATTTAAAAGATTTTAGTGACTCCAACATTTACTATATGTCGTTGACAAAATATTATTTTAATGCTACAATATTAAACACAACATCATTCAGAAAAAATATCATCAGAAAGTTCTTTAAATTAGTCAACAATAAACTGTTATGTTATTGAATTACTAGACCCCACTCGATTCCACATACGTTGTTCCCACTCTCGTGAAAGTATAAGGATATAGTAGGATGCTAATGGTGAACAATATTTTGAAATCGGTCGAGTAGTTTCACAGACTATTCAATGCAAACAAACAAACAATCAAATCTTCCCTCTTTTTAATAATAATATTCAAAATATTTTATTACTTTGTAATATCCAGCAAGAGTATCTCTTATGAACTCCTTTTCTGTATCCCCTATGGCCTGATGTTGTTCCGGGGAGCTGGCAGTGAGAAGAGCCCATATCACCGCCATGGACAGAGTCATCATGGCTTGGGAGTAGAAGACCAGCTCCCAAGACAAACGAGATTGAGTTAGAAGACCAGATATTGGCAAAGATATGATCGTGCCAAGTAATATTGCTGAAATTAAAAAAATAAACAAATTTTAACAACGTACTCATAAGTAAATCAAGCTCTAGTGAAGAGTGACCATATATCGAACAAAATAATGTACTTTATGAATAAGCTAAAAAGTACTTTACGAGTAAACCTTTAGAAACGATGATTTCATTAGAAAATAATGATTTTAACAATATGTTACATACCTCCTTGAATGACAAACCCGAAAAATTGTCTCTCACTGGGTGGCAGCCAGTTGGTGATCAGCTTCTGATTGACAGGCGTGAGGCACGCTTGAGTCATCCCCAGCAGGAACTGCGCGTTGCACACAGCGATCCAGCCCCCCTGGAAATAAAGACCATTATCATAAATTTTCCACCTTTTACACACATATTACTAGTGTAATTTGTTTTGATGTCAGACATTTTTTATGCAGGTATTTGTAATATTAATAATTCCTTAGGCTGTGTAATCGACATTAACAGCTTTCATAGGATCTTCTGATTCACTCACACAGAGATACTCCTAGCATAGCTCGTTCCATCGACCGCTGTGTGACTCTGAGCTTTATTATGAGGCCCAAAGTTAGCAACCAAGTCTCGAAACCATAGGTCATCACTGACAATACGTACTGTCTGAATTCTTTTGTATTCGGGCACTGAATAATTTCGGACGAAAAAATATCGCGGCCCAGCCGAGTTGGATAGTCCAATGCGTAGGGCGCGAACCTACGACCGTTCGGTGTTGAGTTTGACCTCTTAACTGTGGAGCTACAGAGAATTCAAATCTAGATCTTTGCAATACAAGAATTTGGTCCAATAATCAATAAATTAATGGACCAAGTTGATGACCCATCTGATAGAAAACCATCGTTTGTAAACAATACTTAGCAAAGCATTCATGGAACAAGTCCTACAAAGTGTTGCCTCGTCTCCATCAACCTAAGACTCCATGTAGTTACACCACTTACCATTCCCATTCATATTAGAAACACAGCAATGCTGATTGACAGCGGAAAAAAGCACGGCTTAACTCCTTCGTGTCCAAACATACTCTATCACCAAAATAATCAAAACAATGGCAACCTTATTAACAATGGTGGGCATAGCAGCCGCCAGCCCCCCGTTGATCAGCAGGACAGCGGTCAGGATCAGCTTGTCCACCACCTGCTTCAAGTACAGCTCCGCCGGCACCAGGATGAGTGCATACCCAAACAGGTACGACGACAGCACCGTGCCCTGGATGCGCATGTCCCAGTTGTGGATCTGAGAAACGATGTGTTCACAATCAAAGGATAATATTTGCTTTTGTAAGAAAATCTACTAGTTTCATATGAAGGGTATCTATAATGGTCAATACCTTTGCACTGACCTTACAACAAAATAGCATTACTGTATATTTGTACCAACTTTATTTGCATTTGTACCAACTTGATGCGAACTTTATTTGCAATATCTTAATTAACACTATCTTTGAAGTTTGATAAGTAACAAATCATTTTTGTTTATTTGTTGTCCTAAAACTGTTACTATTTTTTCGGTGATGTTAATATCTGGCAGTTTGTTGACGGATATTGAAAGACTTTAGACAATTAAGGGTACCTACCTAGACTACTCGATGTGGCTATACACAGGAAATTACAACTTTTGACGATCAAAACAAATTAGCAACATTTTATAGCGGCCTTTTGCATCTTATTTGTTTTATCACTATTAATGTAATTATTGTATTTAAACATAATATTTATAACCACATTATTTTGACTCTTTCCTTCAAACGTAAGTTGATACAGTATTTTGATATTTATTACCTGCACGTAAGAGTCATTTTTGCGTGTAAAGTCTGCGATGGCGAGCACGCCGATGCCGTTGCTCCCTCGCAGCATGCCCAGCACCAGCGAGCACACAAACATGTAGATCATTTGCAGATGCCGCACACCCACTTTGAATTCTGGAAACGAAGATCCAAATAACTGGAAGTGACCATTGTTAACTGCCTTGTTGACTCAGCGTTTAGATCTCGAGGTCCTGGGTTTAAATTCTGACTCGGTCTGTGAAATACTAAGTTGTCTTTCTTAGAAAGTTCTTGTTAAAATTCTCAGCCCGGAGTTGGGATGTTGGTGTTACACCCTGTGCCTCGGAGAGCACGTAAGGCCGTTGGACCCGGACATTATCATGTACATCTGATAGTAGTCACCCACCCTAAGCCCGCCAAGCAGCATAAGAGCAGCGTTGTGGGTCTGAGCTACATATCCATTTCCTATATCGGGAGACCTGGCTTTATAGTGACCTGTTAAAATAAATGTATAATTTAATAGATAATGATGATGTCATTAGCGAAGGTTCATAGTGATTTTATAAATTTTCTCATTCCATAAATTTTCAAGTAAACAGTAAATTCCATTAATTAGTTATTCCATTAATTTAAAAAGTACATACAAAAGTTTTGAAAAGCCAAGTTTAAAGAAGATTGTACTAAAAAGAAGCGGAATAAATAAATTTTACAGCTTTTCATTCGTTCATTCGTTCATTTTGTTTCATAAGCAGAAGACAGCAGTGCCAAATGTTTCCATCATTATCAGCCTATTTTACAAATACCATGGCCAGGCCTTAGAGGAGAGTGATTTTTTATTATAATTAATATCAAGTGAAATTTTATTGCTTCATCAATCATTAGCATAAGAACAACTTACTTGTTTTTGTGAGTACTCCATCGTAACTATCCTCAAATTTATGCCTTATAAACTCCACGTCCATTTTGCCGCCAAAAACTGTACCCACATTTTATTATTCAGTTCCTTTTTTTATTTCTCTCTGTTTATTCTCTATTTCTTTTATCGATCTTAATATTGCTCTAAGTTTGTGCAGAAGCCAAAAATGGCGTCTTCAGACGATACATTTAATGTATCTTATTACTGCCGTCACATCATTCAGTTTCAGTTTACTATTTACTCTAAAATATCCTTGAGTACATAATTACTGAATAAATACGATACCGTTCAACGTTTATCTCAAATTTGTTGCCATTGTGAACTTTATTACAATTACATTAAAGTATGTATTGTTTAGAATCCCAATGTCATGAACAATTATTATAATATGTAATCTTGAGAAGAGTTTTGAAGTAGTCAACAAAGACGAATCTGACATCAACATTAATATTATAAATAGGCAACTGTGTCTGTTTGTTTAAAAAATAGAGATAAATATGAATCGTCGCTGTAGCAGTTTAGAAAGTAAACAAAAACAGGGAGACAGAAAATTTTACAGTATTTTTCTACTCCCATTTCGTAATCTACTCAATATATAACCTAAAACCATATCACAAAGCTGTTTATTCCTACGTGTCGTTTGGTAATGTTCATTACCACACGGATAAACCGTGCTACTTTGTTTTATTATTACTACTACAAAAACTCAGGCTTCCTTATAAGATAAAATCTAGGAAACCACGCCGTGACTAAATCTAGGAGGCCTAACGCCATTGGAGTCGACCACCGTTTTTTGCCTATCTGTTGACTCGACTCCTGGAGTCAAGTTACGTAATCGTTATTTATTTTAGACTTTTTAGCGTTGTAGACACGTGTCTTACTTGCAAACGTCCGCCACTTCGTCCGCATGGAATTCAGTTTTCCACAAATCCCGCAGAAACCATGGAGTTTTCCATAATGAAAAGTAACTTATGTTTATCACATAAGTTACAGACAAGAAAATTAAAAGCAAAACTATTGGTAAGTCATTTATCACCATTAAACAACCCAAATTTGGCTCACTCTTGAACACGAGTCACCTCTCAGAATAACAGGTTTTGGAGATGCGGTTGGCGGACGTCACACACATAGAGTTTTAAGATAATTCTCAGGTATGCAGGTTTTCTCATGATGTTTTCCCTTCACCGTTTGAGGCACGTGATATTAAATTTCTTAATATGCACGTACCTGAAAAGTTAGAGGTGCATGCTCCGGACCGGATTCAAATCTACGCCTTCCGAATCGAAGGCAGAGATATCCACTGGATTATTACGACGCAAGACATTAAGCTTTATTCACACGAGAGTTTTTTAGCGGACGTTAAAAAAGCGTTCAAATATAGTATGAAGTTGAATGAAGGTTTATTTCCAACTCCCAAAATTAAAAATTCAACACCTCCCGAAAAAAAGCGTCATATTTTAAAAACGCTGTCGTGTGAACATATATATACTTGGGAATGCATTTGTTGTATTTGAACGCTTTTTTAACGTCCGTTCAAAAAACTCACGTGCGAATTAGGGCTTACAGGTTTGGAATATAAAAATTATCGTATATAGGCGTTTTTGTAGACGGACGAAATCGTACTATAAGCATAACTACAGATAAATAAATAGACGTGCATAATGAAACGTGCGCTGATATTGTGTTTGTTTGTTTGAAGTTTGAAGGAAATGTTATTGCGGTCGCGCGATACTAAACATAAGCAATAAAAAAATGAGCCGACTTTAATGTATAATGAACTTTAATTTATTCGGATACATGTGTATCGTATCAATGAAACACAATTCGACTTAATTCCAGACAATATTCATTTTCTGAGTATGATGTTTGTTAAAATGCGTTTAATCACGGCGCCGCTGTAGTATGTATAATATTCATTGCTTACACACACTATATATACGTTACACACTATATATACGTATACATATACATATATGTATAGGGTATATGAAAGTATTGAAGAGTTTATACGAAATTACTTTAAATAGTTTATACGTTTGATACACTGAAACCTGACATATTTTTCAATTATTTTTCCTGATAGCTTACAAAATTATTTGGCAGATTTTGGGCTGTTCCTTACAGATTAACATCTGGACACTTTTCCAGTAATTTTTCCCTCTTAAAGACGTGTCTCCTTAGCGTCCACAATAATACACCAACAAATAAGAAATAACTACTGATAGGAATAGATGCAATGATAGTATAACTGGATCGAACCTAATGCGTACCTGGATTGAAACTTGAAAGTTGATATCGCACGGTTCTACTACCATAATAGGCGTCCTACTTCCATAATGAAGGCGGTACTAGGTAAGTGATGCATTATCATCAAATCATAAAGATTATCATAAAAAATTTAACTGGATTTTCAGACATTTCTTCCAGATACGGCTTTAATTAACACAATACTAACTTGGTACCGCCTTCAAGCTGATCAGAAGCTAGCACATAGTACGATGTTATTTTTCGCTTTTTAGTTTAGCAGAAACATTTTTGTGATTTTGAATTCGGTTGTATTTTTTTATTAAAATTTTTAATAACTGGAATAAAAATATTAAGTAAGTAATTTGGTTATAAATCTTCAAACCACGACATAATTTGGTTAGGATGTACTCATGTACTCGTACCTCGGTACAATCAACCAATTTTAAAATACTATATTAACCTTTGATACATCCCTCTGTTTTACCCCTACGAAATATGATTATTCAAAATCTTCTTTGTTTCTTTTTCTTTTCATCCTATCACTATACTCCTAATGACAGTCACAAACCATTTAGATTAAAAGTTATCATCAATACAATTTAATCAAGCCCAATCACATGGTAGCTACTGTATACTATTGAGGAGTAACATTAACTGTCTTTCGTCTCCATCATGATACTTTAAATGACAGTCACAACCCATCTAGATGTAAAGTTCTTATCAATATAAATTAATTAAGCCCAAACGTTTGTTAACCGTTGATGAGTTCCCTTTATTGTCCCTCGTCTCGATCACCAGACCCCTAATGACAGTCACAACCTATCTAGGTGGAAAGGTCTTGTCAACACTAATTAATCAAGTCTAAACACAAGTTAACTGTTGGAAACCGTTAAGGAGTTCCCTCGTGTGTGTTGCGATTCCATCATCAGATCGACTCCAGACTTTTATAAAGTTGTAGTCCTTTAAAGTGGTTAATGGAAAAAAACATAAAACGCTATAGTAGCCCATACGACTTTTGAAAGTTTCCTTCAATTACTGCAGGATCCCATCATCAGATCCTGACATGATTCCTATGGGAACAAATGGAAAGCATACCCTCTCAAACAAAAAAAGAGTTTTTCAAATCGGTTTAGACGTCTTCAAGTAATCGGTGAACATACATGAAAAAAAAAGATTCCGACGAACTGATAACCTCCTCCTTTTTTTGAAGTCGGTTAAAAAAAAAGCTTCCGACGAATTGATAATTAAAAATGATAATCAACGGAACTTCACATATTCTCCGAGGTATAACACCATCAACTTCTCAACTCCGGCATATAGATTCTTGCCTACTTACTTTTGAAAGAAAAAATCAATTTTCTTGCCTACTTGCTTTTGGAAGAAAAAATCAAAAAAAGCTCAATTTTTACCAGCCCGCAAAACCAAATATGCCTCCTTTCAAAAATTCAAAAATTCAAAATTCATTTATTTCAAGTAGGCTCTTTTGACACGTCAGTTGACTATTTGTAAAGATTCTACCACCGGTTCGGAAGGCAGGTTCTGCTGAGAAGATACCGGCAAGAAACTCAACAGTTGCTCTTTTGAAAAAGTCATACAGTATTACAATTTACATTTGATAACAATTAAATTACAATTTCTTATAGTCTTATTTCCTGTGTGAAGGTGGAAGCTGATCCAATGGCCTCCAAGCACCTTTGTCGTTAAGGAACTCATCAATAGTGTAGTAACCTCGACTAAGTAAATGTTTTTTAACACATTGCTTAAAGTTGTGCATTGGCAAGTCCATCACATCTTTGAAATGACCGTTGCCCAAAACTACTCTCTACATGACGTCACTGACCACACTCGCCGAAGAATGAAACAACGAACTACAATCATTTATTTATTTAAATAATTTTAAAGCTAACTAAAATAAATTACAATCTTATCTATCTATATCTTTATTATTTACAATCGTCTCATTTGGTTACAATTTCTTCTTTGGTTTTCGTTAACGCAGGTTTTACTTCCTCTGTAAATAAAAAATAATGTTATTCAGTATTTTACTCCATGCTAAGAAAATTACACTAATTACGTACTTTCACTGTTTGGACACGATTTTCAACTATCAAGCCATTTAGGCTGTTGAGATCGCCAGCGGCGGGATTTCAAATCCCCCGCTTATAATTGATGTGTATACATGAAACAAGATAAGTACTAAGTATTTAAGTTTCCTACACGAATTTCGGTCAGAATGCAATTGGCGCTTTTGGCACTGTGTTAATAGTGATTAAATAAAATGTATGAACCTGGATCAGCCTTGATCTTGTCCAAGAAGTCGGGGTCATCCCACTCCTGTCTCTTGACGCTGGCAAAGAACACGAAGCTGGTGTTGGCGACGATGCAGATCACCGCACAGGTCAGGAACACCACTCTCCAGCGACTGATGTCGGTCTGAAGAAAGAAGTGATTCATGTAGAGGAATATAGAAATTATTATAGACTACAAGCCCATGGACAAAATTAACATGTGATATGAACCAACGCTTAGAAGGCTGTTACTATATCAAAAAATAACTCTGAGCACTATGCCGTCATTTCCGAGCGGTACTTTTCGATAATTATTTAGTTAAACAAATATTAACTATAATTTTTGGGCGGCATAATTAATAAACATTATTGTCCGTGTTAAATAGTATTTTGAACATAATGCCATACATTTTACTTTGATCTTATATCATATGGTTGTAGGGATATGGTTGCGACCTTTGGCTTTCGAATCGTGCGCTGGATATATGTAAGGTAAAGTATCTGTATATGTGTCCAAAAGAAATTACTCAAATGACGTACAGTAATAAATGACCTATATTGCTTCTGCAAATATCGGCAAAACAAAAATTTGCACTGACTTATTATTCCGCCACCACTACTTTTGTACGGCTCTAGGTTTTTCGACATTTATTTTTAAACATCTTATACACTATGAGAACGCCGTATATTAATAATAATTAGTCATAATTCCTTATTTGTACCTGAGATATTCCATTCACTCACGTACTGACCTGTACCGCTCAGAAATGATGGCACAGTGCTCAGAGTTATTTTCTGATAAAGTAACAGCCTTTTAAGCGTTATTGACGTTGCATTTCACAGGTTATTTTTTCCAATGGCTTGTAATCTATTAGCATAGTAATCTAAGATCCGTATTAGAACCTAGAATTGGATCTTCACCCAACTGCTTAATAGGTGAATAGTATAAAAAGTCGAATCTTCTACTATTAGTAGTATTTACGGTCGTAAAAATAATGTTTTGCAACGAGACAAAAAAAATCCAACTTACTGGGTCGTTTCTGAGTATGAAGCTGGTTGTGATGGGAGTGAGGACGCTGCCGAAGTTCGCCACAAAGTTGGTAATAGAGAGCATGACGCCGGCGTAGTTGGGTGACAGGTCCAAGTATGACATCTGTGAACAGTGACATCAGATTTCTGTACATTGAAGACAAGTGTACAACATTCATTCAGCACTTAGCAAAGTTTTGGGTCTCCGTTTTTTCTTTCTTGTCCTGTTCTATAAGTAACATCGATATACTTTACCATGACTGCCTGCTTGTATGTTGCTCTTAATCATGAGATCCTGTACTCGAGTCTTGGATCGAAATATATGTGTTGGATTGCAATGAATAATTCTTTTGTTGCAAATTTATGTTTATGCATTGTTTTTTTGTAATACATTTACAGAAAAACACGCTAAGCGATCATTCCTGATCATTATCATGAACATTTGCCATACCATTTTTACCCAAAGCCACCTGATGTGCATTGTAGTAGCGATTTGAATCTGACCTCTAAATCTTCTCTCCAATAAGAAAAAGATTTGACCCTATAGTTGGCCATTATAATAGGTTGAAAGGTTTACCATATACCCAGCCCCAAAGAACCCGTTAAGGGTGAGGGCCACGACGAGAGTGACAATAGCCAGGTTACGGTGCTCCGGCCCTATGAACGCCAGCGCGATGAGGCTGAAGGCTGTGCCGAAGAAACCTGGAGAAAAGGTTTACTTAAATGTGTGACGAGATGATGATGACGATAACAAATTATTAATTTCATATTGTCAAGTTTAATCTGATTTTAAATATTTTATTTATTTGAATGAGTTTTCTTGAAAGTTGGTCCAAATTTATTTTGAGTGGACTTTCAAGTGAGTTTTAAGCCTCGTGTGTCTGTAATTACACTGTCAACCATGTCTTTTACAAACGAATGTATCATTGACGGCAAAAACACGCATGGTGTACTTTTCCGAACGAGTTCTGCCCCAAGCATCTCATCTTCTACTTTCTTCGAAATAATATTAAGAGATATGAAGACCACAGTTGAAAGATACTTATTACCGTATCAACCTTTCGTACAACACCGTTATAAAAAGATAAGGGTCTCCACTCTTACCGATGGAGTTGAAGAGCTTCCTGCAGGTGAGCAGCGACAGGTAGCCCTTGTTGGAGATCTTCTGCGAGACGGCCGTGGACACGATGTTGCCCACTAACATGCCGATGTACGGCAGCGCGGACAGGGAGGCGCTCTGGAACGATGCTCAGGCTTATAAAGATCATTATCAGCCTATTTTAACGGCTCACTACAGGTCCAGGCCTTCCTTCTTATAGGAGTAAGGATGGAGCTTAGAGTCACTATGCTTATCCAATGCGGGATGGCAGAATATTTACTAACAGATTCAATGAAAAATGTGATAATTGAAGATCGCTCGACCGATTATGTGAAAACTTCACAAACCACCTTCAAATTGATCAGAAGGTAGCATATAAATGATGTTATTTTTCGCTTTTTAGTTTATTTTTGTGATTTTGAAGTCGGTTAAATTTTTTTGTTAGTAAGATTTTATTTATGGAAGTGGAACTTTTCATTAAGTTTGTGTATTTACTTTTTCGTAAATAAAAGTAAAAGTAAAAGAATTCTCCGAGAAGCTTTGGATTTTTGCCAGTAGATACAATTTATTTAATTGATCCTATTATCGAAAGTAATTAAGCAACTACCGGACCGAAATTAACGAAATTTTATTGAGACCCGTTCAAGAGAATGGTGTGCTATTTATTTCGAGGATTTAGTTTTTGGGGTTTCGTAACACAAAAGCAAAAAAGGAACCCTTTTGAATAACTTTGTTGTGCTTCTGTCAGTCTGTCTGTCTAACTGTTAGTCATACAAAATTTAAATCCCTTTATCTATACTATGCACAAAAATTAAGGGAGCAGAAAAAAAATCCAAATTTTTGGGGGATTTTCAACAGGCTGTAACTTATACAAAAATAGTCGTACAGCAAAAAAATAAAAAGCAAATTGTAGCTCTAAGTGTTTAGTTTTTTGATCTGAGTTTGAAAATTTTTTTTTGAAAATATTTTTCTAGTAATCATAAGAAAACCACCGAAAAAAAAATTTTTGAAATTTTTTTGGGTTTTTTTTTTAATCTACGGACGTGGAAAAAATTTTTTCGACTCAACCTCCATATGGACCGGATAGCTTGTTTATTCAGATTTAATTTCGTTTTTTTTAAATCTCGATACGAGCATTTCTCGCTGAGATATCGATGTTTGAATGGAAAAAGATCATTTTGTCTTTGATTACGAAAATTAAGAATTTCGCTCTGAAAATGTCATAATTTTTATCAAAAATGAAAAATTTTTTTTTTTTAAATTTTTCCCTCAATTCTCTATTAGTGACTTGAAAAATTAAAGAAAAAAAAAATTATGACATTTTCAGAGCGAAATTCTTGCTCCTTTAATTTTTTCAAAAATTCGATCAAGTGGAAAAAAAAAACGGTTGGCTGGATTGAATTGAAACTTTGTAGGGTTTTTGTGGGTATATTGAACAGTAAAAGGCACACTTAACGTCAGTGGCTTCCGCAATATTTTTGATTGGGCGCTTGATTTTCCAAAAAACGACAAAAAGCCCTTTTTTGGATGCTTTTTCAAATTCATGTAATGATTGAAAAAAAAATTTTTTTTCAAAATTCAATTGCCAATCCTTGTAGAAAATTTATTCAAGTTTTTAAAACCAACCTCAAAATTTTTGTGCAATCATTGGTTGCTGAGATATTGGTAATCAAAGACAAAATTATCTTTTTCCATTCAAACATCGATATCTCAGCGAGAAATGCTCGTATTGAGAATTAAAAAAAACAAAATTAAATCTGAATAAACAAGCTATCCGGTCCATATGGAGGTTGAGTCGAAAAAATTTTTTCCACGTCCGTAGATTAAAAAAAAAAAACCAAAAAAATTTCGAAACTTTTTTTTCCGGTGGTTTTCTTATGATTACTCGAAAAATATTTTCAAAAAAAAATTTTCAAACTCAGATCAAAAAACTAAACACTTAGAGCTACAATTTGCTTTTTATTTTTTTGCTGTACGACCATTTTTGTATAAGTTACAGCCTGTTGAAAATCCCCCAAAAATTTGGATTTTTTTTCTGCTCCCTTAATTTTTGTGCATAGTATAGTTTGATTACTTACGTCCTTCAGTGAGATCTGCAAGCCCCTCTCCAGGTACGTGGGCATGTCGACGAAGAACAGCACGTAGCTGATGGCGCTGCCCACGTGGGTCACCATGATGCCCCACAGCGCCTTCGTGCGTAAGATATGCTTCCACGGAGTTCTTTGGTTCTAAAAATAAAAGCAAAATGGCTCATGGTACAACCCTCCACCTGCCATGGCCCCCCGACCTCATGGTCTTCGGACCGAATCGTGCACTTGCTCTCCGCGTGTTTCCTGGGCCGCCTTCTTGACGCCTTTCTTCGCAAATCCTCTCGTCAGGGGTCTCCTGGGACAGATTGCTTATAGTAAGAAAGCCGCCTTTGCATGCTACTGCTTAGTTTAAATACTCTTGTTTCATTTATTTTTGTATTTGTGTGTGCAATAATGTATTTCTTCTTCTTATTCCCTACAAGTTATTAACTCGTCATCCTTGTTCTACTGTATACACTTACTCCTTCTGAGGCACCGCAAAACTGATCCCCCCATCCCCCTTACTTACAGTACAGTCTTTCTACAACCTGCATACTACCAGCGGCCTGTATATACTATAATACTACTCCCTGATAATGTAGGTACCTTTCTGCTGTAGAAAGATTTTTTCAAATCGGTTTAGTAGTTTTCGAGTTTATTCGTTACATACAAAATACAAATCTTTCGTCTTTACAATATCATCAATGAAGATAAAAAGGATAAGGAGTTTATGATCAGTTCTGTTTAGAAGAGGCTGAGTCAGAATTGAACTAAGAGCCGTCTGTGGTAGCGAAATCTTCGTCGTTTTTTAGTAAAGTAAATAAATATATATTATCATAATCAACCCATATCACTGAGAGGAGTTACGCCAATAGTCCACCACGTTGGCACAATGCGGATTGGCAGACTTCACACACGCAGAGAAGTAAGATTTTCTGGAAAAAGAATTCTCTGATATGCAGGTTTCCTCACGATGTTTTCCTTCGCCGTTTGAGACACGTGATTATTTAATTTTTTAAAATTCACACAATTGAAAAGACATGAGAAGCCCCAGACCGGATTCAAACCCACACCCTCCGGAATCGGAAGCAGAGGTCATACATATAAATCCACCATCCATATATATAAATATAAATCAAGTAATTAGTAGCACTCGTATACCTTGGAGCCACCAACATTTAACCCCTTCTCAATGTACTCCTTCTCTTCCTCCGTCATGAGGCGATGGTCCCGCGGCGAGCTGGCGGCGAACAACAGCCACACGATGGACTGCACGAGCATGATGCCGGACACCACGTAGAAGATCAGCTTCCAGCCCAGCGCCGTCTCGGCCAGCAGGCCGGACACCGGCATCGCGATGATTGTGCCTAGTTGAGACCCTGGAAATATTTAGTGTTGTCTTCAATATTGGTCACTATTCTCATAACATTCTTCATTCATCATCTTCATCTCATCAGTGCATTAATTAGGCCATAGACAAGAGTTAACAACAAAAACAGAATTTTGGGTTTTTAGTTTTAGGTAACATTTTCAGTTTATCTAGATTAAGTATAGTGTTTTTTATAGCTAGAATTCTAAAACAGTTGATGCCTACAGTTAAACTAACATTTTGCTATCCAGTTTAAATATTGTAAATTTTTAAAATGACGTAAGCTAAGAGTCAATACCAGGAGTTTCTGGGAAGCACCGCGTACATCACTCGAAGAGATTTTTAATACATTCAAGTCAATAGAAGGTAATCAAATCAACTTGGATATTTTGTTAAAGATAAACATATCTGGCCACTCAAGATTAATGAGTTCCATCAGTTAGTAGTTTTTATAAGTCAAAAATTAAAAACAAAGTGCTCTTTCTCTTCTGTTGCCCTTTCCTGTCGTTTGCCCGCGATCCAGCGACTCTATCGCCATCGACATTGATTGATAGTTCCGAGCACCGGACATATTGTGGTCCAGCTCTAGGTGGGCTCGCTCGTGCGTAACTTTGATATTGTATTCTATCCCGACATTAATCAGGGCGCCTCAAGTGATTTGTCATTACTGCCCAGATTTTTGTACTGTCGGTAACAAATCCTTTTGTAGTTTTATCTATTTTGTTATATACACATGAAAAACATTTACCTACACCTGCCTGTAGGAACACATGTAACACCGTACACTACGCTGATCTGTGCCCGCCATACACAAAGCAAGTAGTACTGCTTGGTAACAGCAAAAGCAAGGTAGTTATACGAACAAAATCTCAGGCCAGATTTGGCACAAACAGTTTTGGCTCAATCCCCATACATGTAACTTTTTGACAACTTTAGCTACACATTTTTAAAGATTTAATATACGGGTACAAAGAATTGCGTTACACTAATAAAAACGAGCTTCCCTACTAATAAAAGTACCACACTTTTCAATCGTTTTTAGTTTTTTTCTGTTATGTTATGTTAAAAAAAAATCTTTTCAATTGTTTCGCACAAAGTATTCTAACAAATGGTACCAAAGGGTTTCGCTTTAGATTTTGTGTGAACATTTCTTATACATGTAGAGAAAGACAAAGAAGATAAGATGCACAAAATGAAAAGATGTCGGGCGCAATCGACAACTTAATCTAGCAAATAAGATAAATTGATTTGGTGCCTCGCAGGAAACATGGAATCCTACCAATACGAATCACGAGTGGCAAAACTGTAAACAGTAAGCAAATACAAAGTCATTTTCTTTTAAAAAAACTTATAAAAAAGATTTATTACCTACTAGAGTCTATCGAAGCTTTGTGATCTTGAATGATTTCTTTGCAAATTTTTCATTAAATTAAGCTGTGTGCTTATGGGTTAGTCAATAAATAATTATTTTATATGTTTATTATAATAGAGATATAATTAAACCTATTATATTATTATATATAATTAAACCTATTATTTTATTTTTATGAAAGAAAAATTTATAGAACTATAAAACTTTTACAATAATAAATCATTATTCATTTGGGAGTACAATATACGCTTCAATTATACTTACGATATAAAGCCCGCAACTTCGATTCTGTGGTGCCTACTTCTATACAAACAAATTAGTCAACTCTACATGGATTTGTTACATCATCTCAAATGCCAGGCAGCGTCGTCGATGTAAGCTTCCAGACTATTGGTAAAAATCGTATGAAAGCCCATTTATTAGTTTTTATTTAGGTACCTATGTCTCAAACAGATAGACAGATACGGTGGAGGACTTTATTGTATAATATTGTATAGATTATTATTGTACAAATTAATAAGTGTCTGTAAAAAAGTACGAACGAAGAAATTTCCAAGAAGTTATGAAAGTTCATTACTTACTTCGCAACTCTCGCCTTTCCTTCACAACAAAAAGTGTTCGAAACAATTAATGCAACTCACAACAAGGAAGTTGCACAGTTTTCGCAGCAACATTCAGAGCAGATTAAAAAAGTTACCGCAGCGATTCCCGCTTTGTTTCCGTACAACCCCCATTACGCAATAAACAACAATACCCCAATATGAACACGCGTGTGAAAAATACAACGTGTCATAACTATGTAGGGCATGATGCAATATGAGTCCATTCACTGTATAACTACGACATTTTTTAATAATATTTATTTATTTTGATAAACCAAACACTGCATTGTTAACTTATATGGAATAAAAGCAGAAAGAAGAAGAAGTGAAAAAAAATGCAGTGTACATGTTGGAGGATTAGATAGTAGCGCCATCTTACATTATTTATAATTATTAACTAATTAGGTAGTGACATCTATTAGAAACGTCAAGAAGTACGTGTAGTTTATCTGTCAGTTGTTTGTCTGTGGACATCTGTCAGTTGACGATCTCTGAGAGACCTCGCGGTAGATTTCAAGTTGATTTAGTTGAACGCTTTAACTGGATCTAGTCAGTTTCGCAGTGAGTAAAGGAAATGGGTGAGTCAGTTATGCGTATAGTGAGGCCATTATAACATTGCACGTTAGTTACTTGGCTAGAAGACGATACGAGTGGAGAAGGAGAGTAATGGCTAGCTGTAAAAAAGCTCTTTAATCCTGCTACTAGCGGTTGCCAGTCCGTAATTTCACTCCCTATGGCCTTACTGCCATACGCTAGTTAATCCTGGTTTACATCTAATAGTATCAGCGCTGTACTGGATCAATATTGTAGTTAGAGGGTAGAACTGTATTAGTAAGTTAAATGGTAGTTCTGGTAACAATTAATAATGTTACTTTGTGTATCTGCCATCCTTGACAGGTAAAGCTTAGAACCTGCTCTGAGGCTACGGCTTCTCCGTTATCTGAAGTGGAATTTAGTATGCTCCGCCGATATACACACTATCTGCTATACATACTGCTCACCTCCATACACGATGCCGGAGTAGGAGGTAATCTCGTGCGCCGGCAGCCACTGTCCCAGTAGCGTGTGGAAGCCGGGGAACAGACACGCCTGTGTGAGGCCCATGATCACGCGGCACGCACACACTATCTGCCATCCACCCTGGTTACAAAACCGTAAACACATGAAGCTTAAATTACATAGCTTCCGAGTCTTATGGTCTGTTATGCACAACGGATCATCAAACTCTATATCAACTAAATTTTCATCATTAGAATTTCAAATTGGGAGAAAAATGGCAATCCAAAATACGAACACGGTAAGAGTAAAGTTAAAACAGTATTTTACTTCCTATCTTAGCTAAATACCTAGTTTGCTTTAATTACATTAACTGCAGCTTTAATTGAATTATCTGTCAAGACAGTGTAGTAAAAACTGAACTTATACATCATTAGTGATGGCGTATATCTTTGTCATTCTCTGGTTCTCCTTAGTTAAGCCTTTACGTTTCGAGGGTTATTTGCACCCAGGGATATACTGCCAGCTAGCACTTTGTTGTTGGTCTCCAAAACAAGAGCGAATAAGCTTCATATAAGCAATCACGTTCTAACTGTAGACTTAGGCGCATTGTAGTTGCTCAAGCAAGGAAAAGGTAAATACTGCTGCCTGTATACCTCGAGCATTAGGTTAATCGATAATTGTCTGTCATATCATCGGCAACTCTGCATCACTTCAATGATTGGTAGCAGAAATATTTCCCAGAACAAATGTTATTACAAAAGGAGAACTCACATATTTCACAAGCGTGGGCAGAAGAGCGCAGATGATGGTGTTGGTGAGGAGGGAGCACAGCACGATGGGTTTCCCGCCGTACCTCTTGGCAAGCAATCCCGCGGGGATCTGCATGATCAGATAGCCCCAGAAGAACGACGACAGTATCATGCCTTGGGTCTTCTTGTCCCATTCGTAAATCTGTAAGTATTCATAATTATCAACCCATATTCGGCCTACTGCTGAGCTCGAGAATCCTCTCAGAATGAAAGGGGTTAAGTCAATAGTCCACCACGCTGGAACACCAAGCCCAATGCGGATTGGCAGACTTCACACATAAAGAGAATTAAGAAAATTCTCTGATATGCAGGTTTCCTCACGATGTTATTTCTTCAACGATTGAGACACGTGATATATAACTTCTTAAAAAGCACACAACTGAAAAGTTGGAGATGCATGCCCTGGCCCGAATTCAAACTCACATCCTCCATAATCGGAGGCAGAGGTCATATTCACTGGGCTATCACGGCTCTTATTTATTTATATGTTATCAAAAGATAAATAAGTGTATTTTAACTAACAACGTTGTCTAATCTCTGTCCTCATTCTTTTATGGAAATCTTTTATGGAAAAGAGAGCAATAGCATTTTTATGCTGAGTGTTGTAGTACTGATTGTAACAGATTTTTTTATTTATGACAATCCTTGCCCTTGACTGCGATCTCACCTGAGTGACTAAGATAAGGCTTACTTGAAAATGGTAAGTACAAAATTATTCTACCCATACTTCTGACTGTTTCCACGGGGTATCGTATGAATGGGTGAAAAATAGCCATGCCCGCTGCCAGACCACACTTGAGTCAATCAGAAATTATAACGTTATTGTCAGGCAGTCACGCAGGGGACGATCACAATGATATGAATGCTGGTGTTACTGACGGTGATGTTGGTATCATTGATCCGGCGCACGTCCGTCATGGCGAGGATGGCCACGCCCAGGCTGCTGCGCGCGATGAACAGCGCCAGCATGGTGAGACACATGCAGGCCATCTGGATGTGGCGCACGCCGAAGCCATACCCTGGAACGAGTTCACTGTTGACTTGTAGCCAATAGCCAGCTGCCATTAGCGCTGTATGTCAAATATTTGCTTGGTACAGTCGTGAACATATTTTCATACTCAATTACAAAGTTCGTCTAAACTATACGATTTCAGCCATGTCTTACTTCTGTAAACACTCAATTTATTTCTCTCACGTCATCTTGAAGCAATAAAAACATTTTAACATCAATAGTGAGGGTAAATTTAAAATAATAGTAAATGATATTCTCAGCTTTCAGCTCAGTTTCGCGGTTATATATGTATGTATGTATATATGTATGTTCCCCCGTAGTGGCATAACTACTGAAACAATTTTAATGAATAAGGTTTCAAAATATTCGTAAGATAAATTGAGACATTGGCTATATTTTAGTAAAAAAAAATATATATGACGGAATTTAACCTCAAATTCTAACGTCAAAAAATAATCGTCACTTGTTTGGTATCAAAAAAAAGGTACTGGCAAGCACATTACATATAAACAATATAATATATATTCAATATTATATTGTTTAAGTGAAAATATATTATCTTTAAAATTGTATCGTAAAGTTCGCGTTGTCTAGTCGTTGCAATGCAAATTATATTGATGTACTTACTGAATTGGTCCTGTTACAGTTTTATTGTAAGTACATGAACATACTTCATAAGCTTCATAATAGTATGAATAAATCAAGTTCATAAAATTTAAATTAATCTAATTGTATTAATTTAATAGGTGTAATAAAATTTAATCAACATTTTAATATTATTTTTTTATTATATGTTTCAAATACACGTTTGTACGTCTTTTTTAATAAATAAAATAATGGGCACCTAACTAGATAAGACAATATTTTTTGAAAATAGTATCACTCAACAAAATTTTAAATTATTTAAAAATAACTTGCGTTTTTCAGATCCTCCGTCGCAGGTTTTCATTGTGATATTTTGTAAGCCTTTTTCTAGTTACCATTTATTTATTTTTTAAATTTTCTAATTAGTTACTTGAACCGCAACAGCCTTTGATCGAATGAATCGTGAATGCCGATGATGAAATAAAGTCATATTTCGAAAGTAAATAAATAAACAAAACGATAAAAACGCATTAGAGAAATTTGACATTTATTGTATTGTAGCAGAGTCGGTTATAGTTAATATATTTTCTCACGTGTGTTTGACGTAATACAGTTAGACCACGCCATATAAACGATATCTCTAAACAAACACGGGGGCAAACATACTGATTTACTTGTGCATTAATCTGTCTCATAAATTAAAACAATGGAGTTTATATTTATAACTGTTCAAGTAGCAGTAAATAACACAAATCAGATAATTCACGTCCGGGGCGGTAACACGCGGGCGACTTTAGATAACTTGGCTCAAGGGTGTTTAATTCAGGTAGTGTTTGCATCAGCTGCTAGCAATGTGGAACCCTAAAGAACACGGTTCATAAAACGCTGGTACAACGTTAGTTGGTCTCAAAGACACTTGCGAATATATTGGCGTCTTTTAAAGGGGTTGCATCGCTGAGCGTATGATTGATAGTGAGACGTATTAGAAGTTTGAGGGAAATGGATCAAGAATTTCTCCTCATACAGGAAAACAATGTGTTGATGTGCACCTACCCCCGTCGTAATGATCCCCGAGCTAACTACAAAATGGACTACAAAATTACAGGATCATTATCATTATCAACCCATATTCGGATCACTGCTGAGTCTCCTCTCAGAATGAGAGAAGTTAGGACAGTATAATCCACCACACTGTCCCAATGTGGGTTGGCAGACTTCACTAGAAAATTTTTGGTGTGCAGGTTTCTCCACGATGTTTTTCCTTCATCGTTTGAGATACGTGATATTTATTTTCTTAAAATGTACACAACTGAAAAGTGGGAGGTGCATGCCTCACACCGGATTCGAACCCACACCCTGCGGAATCGGAGGCAGGTGATAATGTTAAATTAACGGCCGCCGTCGGATGTTAATGACAATGATCGGTACCTACGGCTTAACCTATCCAAGGCACGGGGATGTTACTCCATCAATTTCCCAATTATTTTACTGAAAAGAAGAATTTTACTGAAAATTCCTTCAAAGAAAGAAAAGCTCCGTAGGTATTCCACGACCCGCACCAGACTTCATCCCAAACACCAGACATGGCTTGAAAAATCAGTTGATAAACTAATTTCACTCTTACATTACTGGCCTTTTCTGACTGCATTTGCAAACTTGTATGACCTGAGAAATTGATGAATTAAATCTACTAGGTATTTTAATTTGTTGCTGTATTTATAAGGCTAATTTCAATTCCTTTCTAACTCGTGTGAATTAAAAAAGAACTATTGAAAGAAAAATCACTTAATAGCGTCGTGACATTTCTATACAGTTGAATATAAAACGTCATAGAACCGTTTCCTTGAATACTAGAATAATTTGAAATAGCTTAATTGAACGTAGTTAAAATGCAAAATTACTTCATTCACATTAAAATGCAAATGAAAGAAATGAGTAGAAATATCACTTTAGCTTTTAATATGACCCCGCGGAAGATGAATAAGGCCAAGTTCAAATAAATATTGTTTTTGAGCGACGACAGTTTGTACTAGTTGCTCGTCTTTGTTTAACAGTAAGGACTTCCAGTCTCGTTGCAGTCACGAGTCCCGGGAATAAAAAATCGGTATCGCAGTTTCCGGGAAATCTTTCGAAAACGCTTACAAAAGCTCTGGCTGTTTTAATATTAGGAGGGATTTCGGATAATTATAACAAATATTAGGATTTTTTTTCTATCGCTACCACTATTAAATAGAGCTCTCTCCTGAATGCAAGTTAAGGAATGCTTGCACGTCATGGTTAGAGATTTTTTAATCCCTGTACCTTACAAGAACACAATATATGCCGTCTTGCCTTACTGCCATTGTCAACTCTTGCACTTATCGATCATTAGAAATGCATCACTAATGATAAAGTAGATTTCTGATAACGAATTGCGGTAATGCAGGTTACATTACTGACAATTAGTTATCTCTTATCACAAATATATCTACCGGTAGGTTTTATATTATTATAAAATTGTAACGGTTCTATGTTGTCTGAGATAACTTGGATACGTTTTAATGAGAACTAATAATTAAGACCATGAAAATAGTGATCTTAATAAAATAAATGGTTATGGCTGCTGGATGTTGGCGGCTCGAGATCGTGGTGCATCCACATCGTCGGTTCATCGGTTATTAATGATGTATAAATAGTTAGGTATACCTATAAGTACAGGTGCTTAAATGGATTTGTTTGTCTATTTTTGGCTTACTGCTGCGCCAATACCAGACCAAAAATGGTAGTATAGGTAAACTGTATTTTGGACATAAAAATGTTTAATTCCTAGAAATGTACAAAAATTTGGTACAGGTATTACAATTTCATACACGTGGTTTTTGTCAGCAAACGGATTTTAACACTAATATTTATTATTACTGGATAAGTATCCCAATCTGAAAAGAAAATCCATCACTAATAATAATAGAACATTCATTACCTTGAAAGTTAAATTCACTGTCACTTCTTGTCACTGTCGCAAGACTTGGAAACAACGTATGCACAAAGCTTTACTTATTCACTACAGTAGATTCATTCATTTCAGCCATTCTGAATGACTCTCAGACAATACGAGCACTTTAATCTATTATTATATAGTAAGTACCTATTCATTGAATAGACGTTAAAGAAAATCTAACATCTTTTGAATATCTTTTTTAGTTGATATTTCAAGTGATCTCTGTTATAATATATAATACATACTATAGTCTCAATTAACTCAATAACTGAACTAATATGAACGGATGCAAAGTTCTGAGGTCTGTGGTTTGAATCGTGAAACGATCGTGTTTAAATAATACCATGTCCCGTCACCGTTCTGTCCACCTCCTAACGCGGATCCGTATGCAGCGACCTTAAGATTTACGATCACTTATCCTGAAGTGAGGCAAACTGTATAGAGAACATATTTTCTCTCAACGCATTGCACAAACAAGCTCATAATTTAAAAACTCCGAATGAGTTCAACAATATAAATTTTCGTAAGTTAACCTGACTTTTATTATTTTTGTTTTATTACGTTAGTTTAAATTCTAAAATATTATGACCTGATATCAATATATAGAACATTTTAACTAAACAATAACTACAATAAAATAAACAAAGTAATGCTATTTGCAAATAGTTTACCACTAGGCTCAACACCGCAAACACGGAATTAGCAGAGGCTGATAAGGGGAAAGGAAATTTTTGATAAGGCAGTGGAAATAGATTCGGTATTGAAACGTATCAGTGACGCAAACAAGATCAAGTTCAACACTTGTACTAGAACAGAGATGTTCAACCTCTAAAAATCCATGCATATTCATTGTTGCACTGTACCTAGACATATTAAAAAGCGGAGTTTGTATCACGCTTTCTGAATTTTATTTTCTTTGGGATGGCTTACCGTCATCTAAATTCTATCCTTTGCCGCTGATGCCATGGGTAAGCAGCATGTCTCTTCCTTCCTTCCCTAGCCGTGGCGGTATCATGCGACCAACTAGATAATCCTGAATAATGTTTCCTTTATTAAATGAATGTAAATTATAATACTAAGTATTAGCAATGCCCTGACGGGGCCTCATGTAACATTTATAAAAGTGCGTGAATGCTATATAAAGAAATAAATAAAAAAATAATCTTGTTAAGAGAGCCATTTCCTTTATATATAAAGGAAATGGCCGAAATAGGAAAACTTTCAGATCGATACAGAAATGAAAAATGTATTATAAATTTTGTATTTTTTACTAGATTACTCCATTAGAATCTTAGACGAATAATATTAAATAATATTGGCGATCATCGTAATCATCATTATCATCGTCGTCGTCGTCGTCCATCAACATCCATCGACTCTTCGAACTATGTGCCCCGCCTATTGCCACTTCAACTTCGCGACTCGTTGAGCTATGTCAGTGACTTTGGTTCTTCGGCGGATCTCCTCATTTCTGATTCGATAACGAAAAGATACTCCGAGCATAGCTCGTTCCATCACCCACTTTGTGACTCTGAGCCTTCTTATGACGCTCATAGTTAGCGACCAAGTCTCAGGACCATAGGTCATCACTGGCAACATGCACTGTTCGAAGATTTTTGTCTTCAAACACTGAGGAATTTCGGACGAAAAGATATCGCTGAGTTTCTCGAATGCTGCCCAACCGAGCTGGATTCGGCGGTTCACCTCTTTCGCGAAATTGGACCTACCTAATTGGACCATATGTCCTAGGTAGGTATATGTATTCGTCTACAATTTCAAGTGCTCATAATAATTAATTATTTAGTGAGTGGATTTTGTTTACTTGTTCGCGTGATCTATGTATACTTTTGTCGAGAAACAATAAATTGAATACAAACGTCATAGCGTGGGATGTGTCACTCATGTGGCATTATAGTTCTGGCTGCAACTGATGTGTTACAAATATAGTCTGTTTTTTATTTGGAGACTATGCGTGATATGATTCGTGATAACAATGTTATATTAACTTATGACTTCTCAGATGATTATAGGTAACTTGAGGAAATTATTTTGTGGTGGTATTAAAATTTCAATAAGATACAAAGCATGATACCCGTAGGTATTATAGACTAAAAAAGACTATAGATAATTAAATGAAAATAACTAAAACGAAGACTTTTAAATACTAAATTAATAATATAAAATTTTACGAAAACTTTGCCAATTATCCATATCAATTTTATTTCACTCTGTAGTATAAAATCACCAAACAAATACAGATGAAATTTTATTTATTCAAAAGAATTTTATGAAGATGTTTTAAATAAGTTATGTAACCTGATGGCAGTACAAAAAAATTGTAAACATAACGTCATACAGTTGTATGAACCAGTAGGTAGGGAACAATTCTTTACTTAACATATTTTTTTTACACAAGCAACAATCAATCTGTATTGTTGTTCCGCCCTAACCTCGTTACACCCGCGCTGTGAGTTGTGACGGATGCGGTGGACGCTAAAAATGAACGTCCAAGTCGTCCGCAAGTTATTATGAATTCCTGTTTGCAATCAAGACTGCATTGTTACTGGTGGAATATCGCGGAACGTAGTTACAATGCCTAAAGCAATTAACGCTGACGCTATTTCTAAGCCTTTTCCGAACCTTAACAACGAATGTATGAATAAATCTACGAATGATTGTAAGAGAGTGATTTTTATTCAAGAACATTTTGGCCTGAATGTGATCTCATTTAATGTTTAAGTGACTATGCATTATGTGCTAATTGTTAATTTATTCAATTTCCATGTGCTAATTTATCTACTCAATGTATTCACACAGGTCGAAGGTAGAAGGTGATGCATGGACCGCGGCGGGCAAGCGGATCTCAACGTCGTGTGTCGTCCAGCCCCAGAAGGGGGAGAGTGAGTATCAAGGGACAAGGAGCGAAAAGAGAAAATAACTTGTAGGGAGTCAAGAAGGCGTCCCGGGAACACGCAAAGAGCAAGTACCGGGTTCGCCCTCCCTCGATTCGGCCCAAATTACCGAGAGATTGAAAGGGCCATGGGAGGTGGTGGGTTGTCCCTACTCAATGTATTCAGTGTATTGGTTTCTACGCCTAAACAATAAATCAACTCAATTCAATTAAATTCATTTATTTGCAGATTGTATAATTTACATATTTGTTGGTATTGACAATAATTTGTTACAATTGGCTATACAATCCACCAAATACTGGCATGCAAATTTTATTACTCACATTCATTTACAGTGTTTAAATTGTGTAAGTAACTTTATATAAATTTAATAATATTATAATCAAAATACATTAAATTAGATTATATTATACATGTACAACTTAATTTTATAAGGGCGCAATACGAAGATTATATTTTATTAATTTTTAAACATTCAATTATTGTTGAATCAATAGCAAATAATATTTGCTATCAATGGCAACCTACCATTTGACCAGACCTGAGCCAATTTAAAAGATATTAAGCTCTAAATTAAATTGCAAATCAAATCAAATCAATCAAATCCGGAACACCTTCCAGTCATAAAAAAAATTTGAAAAGTTTTAAGGGAAATAATAAAAATATTATACACTAAGCTTATAATTATGTAAAAGATACGCCTTTTATGTACAAGTTTTCAGTCTTTTGTTAAAACTATATAAACATTTTATACCTCATTAGTTAGGCGAGGTGTTATTATAGGTGTGTACTTGTGTAGTCCTACCAATGCACATGAGATAGTGTATGTAGTATTGTAGGTATCTATTTAGTATACACAAACACTACAGTATACATATAAACTAACACTTCATCCTCGTTCTGCTCTAATCTAGAAGGGTCCATGCAATTTAACTATCGTATCTATAAATTGGTTTTTTCATCTTGCATCTTCTCTTCAGGTTCCTTTTTTTCTTCATTGTTCTGAGATTCTACTTTCACCTTCTCTTCAGGTTTCTTCTTTCCTAAAACACAAAACAAATTCTTTTTATAAATATTTTATTCGACAACCGTAGCCAAGCCATCTTCCAGACTTCGGTGCATCTAGTAGATAACTTTTAAAGATAACTTGAGAAGAAAAACAACCACTACTATGGTTCGTAACTTTCAAAATTTCATACGACTTGCCATGAATATCACATAGACACACAGTTTGAGTGTTAAGGTCATAAATAAACAGTTATGTCCTGTGCCCAACGACCAAATCTATATAGTCGTAATTTTATGTAGAAACTACTTTATGTAGGGAAACATTGGCTTTATGATAATTTAGTGTAGAAGTTCAGGGTTATATGGAAAACACGTGAAAGCTATAAAATTGAGAAGAAATAAATTTTTAAAATCGAACTATATGTATTAGTAGAAAGTCAATCCAAACCTATTTGAGGTAGGTTTAGAGAATCACAATGATACATACGTGTAGGATGTTAGTGGAAAATCGAAAGTAACTTTATTTTTCAGGCTATAGACTGACTAAAGTGCAAAATGTTTTTGAGTAACTTTCCACTGCTCTACATAAGAAGGCTTAGAATCGCTCTACGGGCGATGGAGCGAGTTATGGTCGATGTACTTTTGCGTGATCGAATCAGATTTAATGAGGAGATATATTTAAAAACTCAAGTTCTCCGAGATAGCTCAGTGAGTCTCGTAGTTTAAGTGGCAATGGGCAGGGCATATAGTTTGAAGAGCCGATGGACGTTGGTCTCACAAGGTGCTGAAATGGCGACCCAGCACAGAAAAACCCTGCTCAGTGTTGGTCGACTAGGTTGACCGATGACATCAACAGGGAGCCGCTGAATGCTGATCCTCGTGTCGTGTTGTTTATAAGTCGTTGTGACCTACGTCCAACAGTTAACATTCATCGGCTAATTATGACAATTTTGATGCACTTTCAATTTCCAGAACCCAAATTCGTACATTATTTTGATAAGTAAATAAAAATACTATACAACAAAGTGTAAGGTCTTTAAGAAAATATAACAAAGAACGAATGTTATGAGAGAAAATCTAATAAAGTCGTGTTAGAGTAACTTGTTTTATATATACATTTTCATAACAGTGATGTACGGACGACATTTACTGCATCTAAGTAAAGGAAAAGAGTCATTAAAGAACGACTTTTGTTTGCTTTTTGTTTTTTTGCATGTATTGTACTTTTTATGCTCGCATTCAATATTATATGAAATATATATTGAATCCAGTATTGTAGAGGGAGGCTTTGAAGGATATATACTAACCTGCTCCCCCTAGAAGTAACTTCTGTAAAGTGGAGCACGGCGCATCGATCGTAATGGATAGCACGAATGCTGCGATGGTTGCAAACGCCAGGTCCCCCAAGGCGCGATATATCTGTAAAATAATCGTTATTATATTTATTACAGGAATTATAACTAAAGCAACATTGTTGCTTAGAGCGATAATGTTCAACTTTTTAACTCAAGACGATGATGCGGATGCTGGTGATGCGGAGATTAGTTTTATTTGCAAAATATTTTCATTTTATAAAATTTCCAACCAACCGTCAGTCTTATAAAAAATACTTACAAACTCATAGCCAGAATGGATAAAAATATTTAAAAATTAACCTTGTCGGATAAATTTTCAGAATAAGATGTCTATATAAGCGGAAAACGCTCCACCAACCACGCCTTATGTGGTGATTTTATTGTCATCAACTATGACCATATTAATCTTTCAGCTGATAATGGGTTGACAATGTGAGACATTGTTGAAGAAACTTATCATATTATTTACCGTGTTCCCATCGGTGAAGAAGTGCGTGCCCACCATGCTGCCGTTGGACACCATCATGATGGGGTAGTGGGTGAGGTACATGGCGTACGAGAGCCGCGCCGGCAGCTTCCACATCTGCAGCGACAGGAACCAGTTTATGGGGCCTGCGGTGTTGAGTAGATATGGAGGTTTTAGACTATAAATAGGTATGTCTGATGAAAAGCAACGATGAGTTCTTAGTGGCAATTGTCTACTTGCTGTAGAAATTCAACAAGAAATCTACCTATTTAACTTGTTTTTCTACACAAAGTTATTACTCGTATGCAAACTTTAAAAACCTACGCAATATTTTTCAGTTATTAGTTGAACTTATGCACAAAACAAAACATAACATTTTATGCAGTTAGGTGTCATTATATGTAATTGTGGGTTAACTTTCCTAATTTAATCGAGCAAAATAATGTGGTAACATTATTATATTGATAGTTCATATTTTAATATTATATAAACGAATGAATAGGTACATGAAAAATTACATGAGTGAATGAATAAATAAACAAAGGGTTGAACAAATGACCTCCATAACCGTGGACGCAAGCGAAGATCAGCCAGCCCACCGCCAGCGCCCAGATGGCGCGCATGTAGGAGTTGAGGAAGTTGTCGAGCGCCTGCAGGTGAAAGTCCTCCTGCATCACGGGGTACGTGGTGAAGATGCAGAACGCCATCAGCAGGAAGGCCATTACCCAGATCACCCACACGAGTATCTGAAAACAAAGTTACTTACCTTCAAATACATAGTTGTTATCTTCTTTCCCTTCGTTCATCTGTCGTCTGTCCGACTGATTAGTCGTCGGAGAAAAAAGTACGGTAGCCAAGTATGGAATTTGAACTGTGGTGGATTTTGAACTGTATTTTTCGCAGTATAGTATGAAAAATCTCGTTTCTAATTGCCAGTCGCTGCAACCCTTCGAAGATTTTTCAAGATAAATTTTATAGCGAAGGGTTGCCACGAAGCTAAGGGATGGGAGAAATAAGTCCTCACGATATCCCGGGAAAATATCAAAAAATCAAGTTTTATATTTGGACAATTGAGACTGTCTAATAATCAAGCAGCTTCTTTCTTGACACCTGCTCGTCCAAAGTCACAACGATCCAAACTCTATGATTGACTATAGTACCTAAATACCTCCCTATGCTAGGAGCATGACTGACACACTTTCAGCCATTTTAAAATATGACAACGTATGATGTATTGACGGCTTCCGTGGTGCTGTGGTATGCACGGTGGATTTACAAGATGGAGGTCCTGCGTTCGAACCCCGGGTGGACCGATTTGGCCATGGCTAGTTACCACTCTACTGGCAAAGACGACCGCCAAGCGATTTAGCGTTCTGTACGATGTCGTGTAGAAACAGAATAGGGGGTGTGGATTTTCATCTTTCTCCTAACAAGTTAGCTCGCTTCTATCTTAGATTGCATCACTCACCATCAGGTGAGATAGTAGTCGAGGGTAGTCTTAAGTCTCGGTTCATAAGAAGCGAGGTCTGTTCCCAAAGTGGACTGCCTAAATAAGCTGATAATGATGAAGAAACCTTGTTAATGCGGATCTTCCTCCCCTTGCACCGCAGCAGCAGGTAGCCGTACATCATGCCGACGAAGAAGGGCGGCGCGCGCGTCAGCGTGTTGATGTAGTAGTCCGTGAAGTAGTCGCCGAACTGGTCCACGCGACTAGACAAGAAAAAATTATTTAAAAAATCCCAAACACAAATAATTATGTCTAAAACTCCATATTATCAACCTATTCTGGCGTACTTCAGGGTCAGGGTTTCCTCCATAAAGGAGAAAGAATACAACATGAAGTCAATGAAAATTACTGAACCGAAAGTTAGTTAATATAGTCCCCGAACGGGAATGCAATACCAACTTGTTAATTTAGGGCTAATAAATTTAATAAGAAGGGTGAGATGGAACTTCGTAATAAATCGATGGAAGATCACATAGCTTCATCGTCTTTCTGGTGTGTGTGTGAAAATTTCCACGTTGAAAAAAAATGTTACTCCTTACCCAGGGTTAGCGAGAGCGGCAGAATAGTTGTACAAGAAGCTGAAAGTGGTGGACAGGACGAGAGACACCATGATGATGGTGCCGAGCGCGCACCACGCCACAGCCTGGCTTCCAAACAGCCACACCAGCACAGCAGGGCTGAACAGGTAGAGCTGCAGGTCCACTGAGAGGTACCAGGTTTGATATAGGCACTGTAATATATTTAAATATTAAAGCATTCGTGTCTCTATTATAATACTCACTTCGTTCGTTTTATAAAATGCTACTCCTGCTTTAATGACCATCATTATGCAACTGTTTTATAATCTACTATTATAATATGTGTCTCTCTGTCCTCTATTTAGCCTACATTGTATTTGTAAAATAATATAAATACAATATAAGCTAAATAGAATAACTATACTTTTCAAGACAATAGACAGAGAGTTTAGTAAAATTTTTAACTTTAAACGCATTAATGCTAGCCAAAAATTAAAGTTTAGCGAATGGGCTACTGTAGGCATTTACAAAAGTAGAGACAAACTGTACGAGTTGTACGAGGAAAAACAATATACTCAAACGCGAACTTATTTAGATTATGTAAAAAGTTACTCAAAAATTTTCAAACGTGTTTGTATTCTTGCGAAATCGTTACACATCAAACAGAAAATAATTGAGTCTGAGAACAAGATACAAACCACCTGGAATATAATTAATAGAGAATTAGGAAAAATCAAACCGCGGGATATCAGTTTTGAATTAATTGTCAATGACAAAAAGGTAAACACTGATATCGAGGTTGTTAATGCCTTTGAAGATTTTTTCCAGAATGTTCCTATCTTGTTAACTGATTCACTAGATTCGTCTGCTACGGAAGCCCAGAGACTATTACGAGGCAATGTTAAAGAGTGCAACGTTCTTTTTGAATTTCACCACATAACTGTATCAGACATTAAAAAATCTTTCAATTTGTTAAAATTAAAAAGAACCGGAGATCTGTGGGGCATGTCAGTGAAAGTAATATCTAACATAATTGATGTCATTGCTCCCCACTTAGCCATTATTTTTAATGAATGTGTGGACTTAGGTATTTTTCCGAACCTAATGAAGCATGGCAAATTGATACCACTTTTTAAATCAGGAGACAAGTCAGATCTTAATAATTATAGACCGATTACAATATTGCCAACACTTAGCAAGGTCTTTGAAAAAATCATATTAAATCAACTTTTATGTCATTTTAATTTAAATAACTTGTTTCATCCTGAACAGTATGGTTTTACGAAAGGTCGCAATACAACTGATGCAGGGGCTAAACTTTTAAAACATATTTATGAAGCATGGGAAGGTTCTAAGAATGCTATTGGTGTGTTCTGTGATCTGTCCAAGGCGTTCGATTGTGTTGACCATAACACCCTTCTACTCAAGTTAAGCCACTATGGCATCAAAAGTGTTGCACTCGATCTCATTGCCTCTTATCTCAGTGATAGAACACAAAAGGTATGCATAAATGATATAAAGTCGCACGGTTCCACTACCATAATGGGCGTCCCACAGGGTTCAATTCTGGGTCCTTTTCTATTTTTAGTGTACATAAACGATTTACCATACCATGTCAGCGGCATATGTGAGATTGTACTGTTTGCTGATGACACATCCTTAATTTTTAAGTCCGACAGAAATAAAGATAACTCTGACGACGTAAACCGTGCCATATCGCATGTGTCGCATTGGTTCACTGCAAATAATCTACTTTTGAATGCCAAGAAAACTAAATGTATTGAGTTTTTATTGCCAAATGTTAAAAAATTAGATAAGTATATAATGATCGATGGTGAAACACTGGAAATGGAGAGTTCCACATGGGAGTGACCTTGGATTGTAAACTTCAGTGGGGTGCTCATATAGAAAAACTGTCTGGTAAACTTAGCTCAGCGGCATTTGCCGTGAGAAAAATAAGACAGTTTACTGATGTTGATACAGCTAGGCTTGTTTATTTTGCGTACTTTCACAGCGTAATGTCTTACGGTATTTTATTGTGGGGCAAGGCTGCCGATATACAATCTATATTTGTACTTCAAAAAAGAGCAATTCGAGCAATATATCAATTAAAATCACGCGAGTCCCTTCGTCAAAAGTTTAAAGAAATAGGTATACTAACAGTAGCCTGTCAATATATATATAACAGTATAGTATATGTAAGACAAAATATTAATTTGTACAAACGAAAAGGAGATTTAAACCCACGTCTTACTAGACACGGGCATAAGTTAGTTATTTCTGCATATCGTCTCCAAAGAGTAAAAAAATCTTTTGTAGGTTTGGGTGTACTCTTCTATAATAAGATCCCCAAGACTGTGATGGACCTGCCAATGCACAGCTTTAAGCAATGTGTTAAAAAACATTTACTTAGTCGAGGGTACTACAACATTGATGAGTTTCTTAATGATAAAGATGCTTGGAGGCCGTTGGATCAGCTTCCACCTTCACACAGAAAGTAAAACTATAATAAATGTAAACAGTCATCATTATCAACCCATATTCGGCTCACTGCTGAGCTCGAGTCTCTTCTCAGAATGAGAGGGGTTAGGCCAATAGTCCACCACGCTGGCCCGAAAACGAGAATTAAGATAATTCTCTGGTATACAGGTTTCCTCACGATGTTTTCCTTCACCGATTGAGACACGTGATATTTAATTTCTTTGTTATTAATTGTAAATTATAATACTGTATGACTTTTTCAAAAGAGCAACTGTTGAGTTTCTTGCCGGTATCTTCTCAGCAGAACCTGCCTTCCGAACCGGTGGTAGAATCTTTACAAATAGTCAACTGACGTGTCAAAAGTGCTTGTAAACTGAGCCTACTTGAAATAAATGATTTTTGATTTTTTTTTTTTTTTTATATGGCCTTGCCTTAAGCAGCCCTAAAAAACTTCAGTTACTCACAATTCCCATAGGCTTGACATAGTTCTGAACATGCAGCAGCGCGGACCACCACCTCCGTCTGCACATGAGCACCATGTGCCCCATGTTGAGCCACATGGGCCCGTCCGACATGCGGTGGAACAGCGACGCTTGCAGCAGGATGACGGCGGCCAGCAGAGGCAGGATCCGGAGAATACGGTACAGGTAGAACATGTGGAGAGAGGTTATGAAGCGCCCTGGTGGAGAAAGATGGTTGTAGCTTCATTAGTTCGGTCGGGGTCATGAGTTGAAATACTACATACTATATACCCAGTGTTATCAGAACGAGTCTTGACGATTAGTTAGATAGGAATAGAGAAAATAGAGAAAGAAAGGGTATTTATAAGTTAAGAAAGATGATGGTTTTAACTTCAATAACTCGGGTCTATACTGAAAGGGTATGGAAACTTGCTCATTAAACTATTATTGTACCCACTGCTATCACAGTCTTTATGATTACTTGAAAGGGAACGAATTAGTAACAACGATGAAAAATATTCTTTAACATAATTTGAATGAAATAATTACATGAAGTACTAACTAATATCAGACTAATAAACGTTCAATGATTATTTTTACATGTATAATCGAAATAATTCACATTTACCTATATTTTATAAGCGTCGTTTCGATCTGGTAAAGCGTTTACTTTGGTTAGCTACAAGTCTTCCAGCAAAGACGTATTTAGTAAAAGATCATGTATGATGCTGCGTAAAAAACATTAAAGATAAGTAAAGTAATCTTGTAATCAAGGGCTAATTTGTATTTCAAATTATAAAACGAGTCAAAATTATTTTAAGTTACTTGTAATTTACTTACATCGAGTAATTTTCCCAACAACGGTATAGACGCACAGAACACCGCTGAGAAGAAAGAACGTGTCCACTGTGATAGGCGCCGAGTTCACCCACACGCTCGTGAAGGAGGTTAGCCACTGCCAACAATAACAATAAAAATTTATTATATTGTTAGTTTGCCTCTTTACGTTAGCCCAGTCATTAGATTTTGTGGCTTCAGATCTAGAGGCCCTGAGTTCGTGAATCAGCCTATGAAATTATGAGGTTTTCTTTATTCTCCGTAATTCTCTCGACCCCAGTCATCATTACAGTCAAATTACCTTGAACTTTACAACCCGCTTTGAAGCAGCCTGGTGAATCTTAGTTCCAAATTCCCTCTTTTATAAGGAGAGCGGCCTGAAATTATTTTTTGTTACATACTAACACCGAAGACATCCTAGGTTTAAGTCCTTTAAAGGATGATTTCACCTATTAATCCATGTACTTTCACCACCACACCTGTGAATGTAGAACACGAAGATTTTTTTGTTATATATGCAAGCGCTTGGCTGCAATGATGCCTGATGGTAAGCAATGATTTGAAGAGCTGATAACAAAAAAACGTAACCTTTTGACTTGAAGATAGCCACATTGTTGATAGTAGGGTAAACATAAGCTAGTAGGGTATTCCATACCTTTGCAGTGCATTATAAGAAATGACGAACCAATCTCTTAGTACGTGTCCAAGGAACATCTGAACATCTACTATAATAACAGCAGCAAATCGCTATGATGTCTAGCTGTTTTACGGTAGAATGGCGAAGGCGGCACGAGATCAAACAGTTACTGTGCATACTCCGCGAAATAAATCTTGTCAAATACCGATACCACTTTACGGTACATTTTTGAAAAGGTTACCCACCTGCTTGACCGCTTGAACGTTTTGCACGAAGGTGAGCATGGTGAGGCAGTAGGTGTGGCCGAAGATGACCCACAGCATGGAGACGGCGCGGATGCCGTCCACGCACTCCAGGGACCCGGCCGGCTGGCTGAACGTGAGGAACCGCCGCGTGTTCGTGTACACGGAGAAGCTGCGGTACAGAGTGCTCACTTCAGAACTCTCTGGAACAGAAGCAACGAAGTTTATCGACCTTCTGGCGCTTTGGTAGAGCTATGGTTCTCAACAGAGGCCCTGAGTGCGATTAACAGCTCGGGTAGCCTTTTTTTGATTGGCTCTTGTCTGGTGTGTCTTATTGTAGCTTATCGAGACGATGCTGCGTAGAAACACACAAGAGGTGTGGGCAGAATAGGCTCCTCCAAGTTAGCTTGCTTTCATATTAGATTGCATCACTGATGTTAAACTTGTCATTCAATAAAAAAGTGAATGATTGAAAGAGAAATACGAGAAATGAAATTACGTTATTGTTAGAATATGCCCGGCTCAACGTCGACTATAAGTCTGCGGGTAGTGGTTCTACCACTGGTACAAATAGCATATTAAGTCGTTTAGTAACTTAGCAGTTGCTTTTTAAAGAAACGTTACATTAAGGGCATTTTTTTCAAAACAACAACATCCAAACTTGTTGTCGGAAGTAAACTTACTTTTGAATTTTGTCATTACGAAAATATGCCGTAAATAGGCGGATAGGTCTTTCCTCATAATCATCGTAGGTAAGTTTAATGGTCGACTGTAATACCGGCTCTCTACTTATAGAAGAGGGGATTTGGATGTGTTCCAACGCGGCGGCGGACTTGTGATAATGTTCAGGACTGTGACGATCACTATCAGATGTAAATGATAGTGGCAGGACTGACGGCTTACTTTGAGGCAAAAGTTTGTAATTACAACTTTCATCTCAAACCCCAGCTGATACTAAAAATTTCTGAAACGTTAAACTAAATTTAACCTTATTTTATAACTCACATAATATTTATGTCTAATATCGCACACCTGGAAATTTCATAAATTAACTCTATTTACAAAATATACGTAATACCTGTATATACCTGCAAGACGTGCATCCATCTACAATAATAATAACATTATAAAGAAGAAAGAGTTGTATTTTTGTATGTAACGAGTAAACTACTAAACCGATTGGAATAATTCGTTTATTAACAGAAACCTACGTTATTAGGGCTATTTCAAATAAACGTTTTTTTTCGTATTGTTACGGAAATGGAAAATACGCAGGTGAAACCACGAGGTGGTGCTAGTACATAATACTTATTTTTTAACTTATGTTTGTTACGCGTTCACGCTTAAATTACACATGATTTTACCAATGTAAAGGTACGTTTTCAGCAAATAACACAGGCTGTATTGTTCACCCTACCTACAGGGACAAAAGCTATAGTTGGACTAACTTCATAATTAGTACACCCACTAATTCATGAAATGGAGGGGCGTTCTAAAATAGATAAGTACTTACTTTTCTTCAGTGCGAACTTTTGAAACAGATCATATGAAGTACTGAGAACTGTGATCGCACCGATCAGGGAGAATATTCCACTGAAACAAAAATTTGTTTTAGAAACTTTGACATAGGTGAAGAGGAGTGAGGTGGATCATTTTTTAACTCATAGATTGAAAAGAAAACCGCGTCAGTGGACATAATATTGGTTAAATTTAACTAGGGTAGTATACTATTCTGTACAAAATGGAAAATTCTTTTTCGAATATAGGTTTGTATTTAGTCCTCAGGGCAATTTTTATGCATCTATGATTTACACGCCCACTGTACGCACCACAGCCAACAGTTTGACGAACTACAGGAAAATAATCTAGAGGCTGCACTGCTATTCTCGTTGTCAAGCTGCAGTAGTGTCGCTATATTTCGGTTTGAGGGGATGGAGGCTCAATATCAGATAATATTCGCAGCAACTATTGCTTCACAGTTTACTCAAACTGACAGTTAATTAAGAATTTAATTTAATAATGTGATAATATGTGGCATTACTTGAAAATAAACATCTTTCTTTCTTCTCAGCAGAACCTGCCTTCGGAACCGGTGGTAGAATCTTTACAAATAGTCAACTGACTTTTCAAAAGTCCTTGTAAGCTGAGTCTACTTGAAATAAATTAATTTTGAATTTGAATTTTCTTTCTTTTCAATTATGTACTGCGATTTTATTTGTTATCCCGTCCTTCTAGGTTCTTTTTGATTTCATTCTCGACTCTCGCAGAGTTACTGCATTAACCAAAACCTCTCGAAAATGTTTCCCATTGCGAAGCCTTTTAAAATTCTTTTACCGACTTAAAGACACGTTATTTGTGACTAAATTTATCTTATCTATCTATTTAATTTATCCCTGTATTCCAACAGGAACGGGAAGTACGCGGGTGATACCGATAGCTTCTGCTAGTGTAGGTACAATAAAAATATATTACATAGCCAAGTAGTCAGCAATACTGAAGGGCCTGTCGTTGGGTAGCCGACAAAAGAACTCCTCCACAGTCACATTGTTGTCTCTCCAATCAGTGTTCCCCAAGTACTTCTGCTGGAAGTACTTCACCACTTGCTTGGCACGGCAGACCTTGGGCACGCAGGTGCCGATCGTCATTTTCATCGCTGATGCAAAATTGACGGGAATCACCCTGGAAGTAAGAAGCAAGCAAGATTTAAATTAATTTCGTTTGTTATTACTATACATGATGGGACTGGAGATTATTTGATATTTCTGATAAAGATAATATTGAAACGTTGGTGCTTATTGTATTTATCGATATCAATATTAGCCAATTAATTTAATTAAGCCACTACTGGCCCTTTGGTAAGGCTTTTTCTTTCAAATGGAAGTGGTATTTAGAAATGTAGATTGGCCAAAGCAATGGCCGAGCGTAAAAGAAAGTTGACAGAAGACGCTTTACTAATCCATAAGAAAATTATTGCGGCAAGTGTGGCTTTATTTTCCCCCAATTTGCCCCAATCAGTGCCTCCTGCGTAAGCCTTAGGAGAAATAAGGTACTCGGTAGTAGTTCGGTAGGAAAGTTCAACAACGAGCTATAGATGCTATAAATGCAACGAGTGTTAAAGTTAAAATTAAAAGTAGGAAAGTTCAAATTTTGCGTAGTCACAGGTAGGAATTAGTATATAAATAAACAATATTTTCTTAATTAATTAATGTGTATCTAATATTGGTAAGCCGTGATAGCTCAGTGGATATGACCTTTTGAAACAGGTCCCTCTAACCTAGAAACCTCTACCTTCGATTATACCCGAATATTCTTTTGATTCTAATAAATATATTTAGTAAGTGAATAGCGAAATACGTAAGTGGATCATTAGGTAAAAGAAGTAAAAAAAGGTAATTTTAAAAATCATTAAGATAAAGCTTTTGAAATTGGCAAATCATCATTACTAATTTACATCTATTCGTCCACTACTAACAGAGGTGATAGCTTAGACCCACCACGCTATTTCAATGTGGATTGGCGGGCAATTTGTAATTATGACACTGGCCGTTGAAATATAATAATGAAGTAAAAAAGTAAATATTTATCACATAAAAAGTAGTTTCGTTAAAAGATATTCAATTACCGTGAAACAAAAGGACCTCCGGCGCCAGAAATTCCTTGAGCATATCTTTGCACCATTCGATACTGTTTTATGTCTTCCAGTGTCCTGTTACTCAACGGAGGAAAAATATCACTAATATTGGGAAACTCAATATTCGGCGGTATCGTGGTGTCGTCAGGTGCATCAGTGGCATTTTCTTGCATTTGTTTTAAAGGATACTGCATCATGCAGTATTTGCCATCTATCTCCATGTCTCGGTCGACGTGTCGTATGCCCAGACATTGGTGGTAGTCCCCCAGGTCGGCCAGGTTTCCCGAAAGGAAGCCTGTTGGGATTTTTCCAGTTGCGTCTTGAACTGCAAATAAAGAACACTGTACTGTAAACTTATATCATAATTCTCTTTATAGCAGAGTTATACCGCTTTCTAGAATAAAGAAATTAGACCCATAACTACTCTAGTTTGCTTAAAGATAGAATTGTCTATTATCTCAAGACTAAGTTGATATAACAACAACAATTATTATCTACTGTCCGATATGAAACTATGGAATTTCAATTATGTCTAACTGTAGATTTTATTAATTAATAAAATATCGTGACTCGACATTTTTATATATTAGAAGATTATTATATAAAACACTCCTGTCACGGTGTTTGCGGTCGCACCCCTCCAAAACGGGTCAACCGATTTTAATGATTCCTACTTAATATTAGGTGGGTATGATAACAGTTTACAAAATATTTTTTACCCTCCCACCCCTATATTTTAATAGCATTTTTAATAATTCTGTACGGAAGAAACTAATATGGCAGAAAGACTTATAGTGATAACTTAGACTACCTACTCGTATACCTAGGTATTTTTTACCGAAGTAAGTAGTTAGGTATAATATACATATACAAATTATTAACGTTACTATTACGTCACTGATTGTGTTTACTGTTTTCCGGCACCTCTACATGCCCGTAAATAATACTTACAAAGCATAGACACATCACTGTTGTTGGACAAAAACTCCAACTGTTCGTCACACTTTTCCTCATCTATGACGCTCTCGTACAGTTCCTGGTCGAATGCCTCTGCGTAGTCTATGATCATGCCGCCCATACCCCCGGCTTGGGTTCTTACTTCCAAAACCAATGTCAATACGAAAACAATAAAATAAAAAACTTTTGAAAACATTTTACACACGTCCTTATCTGATTGTTGATGGAACTCGAAACTATTGACTTGAACAGTGATCCAGACATTAATATCTACTGATACGATGCATGAGTGTATATATATAAAAAGATGGCCGACCGGACACACGCTGTACTGTTACACGAGTAGTAGCAGTTCTCAAAATCCAGGACTCTACTCGGAGATTTTCTCTCTACTTGCGGATGACGGTGAATCCGTGGAATACTAATAAATTCGTCTTAAAAGTGAAATTTTTTATTACTTAACCTCTTGACTCCAAATGGACGACCGGTCGCCCATCGTATCCGTTACGTGTCATGTAAAAAAATATAAAGTAAACTTAGGGCAATAGGCGAGCACAGTATCATGCTCCGCGCTATAGAAGAATATAAAGATTTTTTTAAATGGCTCACAACGGTAGATTAAAACCGCTTTCCCTGACTGTCGGCTTCTTCAACGCAGACGGGCTTTTTTTTTATTTAACGGGCGGATAAAATACTCGCGGGCAGCGAATGATTAAGACTTGATTAATATGAAAATACAAGACTTATATTAAAATAATAATTGGTTTTATTTCAAATTCATCCTTAAAATAAGATCAATTATAGTCTTACTCACAAAATTATTTTTATTTTGGACCAACAAGGGCACAATTGTGCCCCTCCCTTACTAATTTTGTTAATTAAAAACAAACAAAACGTTTATATTTTGTGCTTCCCACATGTCCTAAATATATGTTTTTTTATATCATGTAAAAGATTATTCAGATCAATATTAGCCGAACAAGATCGTATTGAATGAAAAAAAAACTTAAAATGGCTCTCCTGTTAAATTGTTTTGACGGCCTCCGTGGCGCAGTGGTATGCGCGGTGGATTTACATGACGGAGGTCCTGGGTTCGATCCCCGGCTGGAAATATTGAGATTTTCTTAATTGGTCCAGGTCTGGCTGGTGGGAGGCTTCGGCCGTGGCTAGTTACCGCCCTACCGACAAAGATGTGCCGCCAAGCGATTTAGCGTTCCTGTACGATGTCGAGTAGAAACCGCAAGGGGTGTGGATTTTCATCCTCCTCCTAACAAGTTAGTCCGCTTCCATCTTAGATAGCATCATCACTTACCATCAGTAGAGATTGTCGTCAAGGGCTAACTTGTAAAGAATAAAAAAAAAATTGCAAAAATTGCAATTTGTAATTTTTGCAATTTTTGCAAATGACATTGAGACACTTGATTGTAATTAACATTTAGAACCTAAAACCAATTTTGGAATAAAAATTGGTATTTGCTAGCAAAGATAAATTATTTGGATAACAATAATTGGAATATAAGAACTGAAATTATAAGCGTATCTACCAATAGCACTATCACTGACCGATACGCATACATATGAAGTAGCGAGAAAGTCATAGTGTAGGACCATGTACTATATCATAAAGTGGCATCATAAATATACGAGTACTTGACGCATTCATTGCAGTTCATAAAATATTATTTTCTAACAAAAGTAAAATTGAGAATGGTATGATTTTAAAATCTCTGCGTTTATGAGTGACTATCTGTGCAGCTTTTAACTAAATTATGGCTGAACATAATTACGTATTTTTTTAATTTTTAAGCTAACGCGTCCATTGCAAAAGAAATAACTAGGACTTCTTAAGTGGTCGTTTTTCTTCAACAAACTTCCGCTTTGCATAAGTACAATCACGCTTGAAAGAAACCAATAAAATCTAAGTAAAAGTGCGCTTACGTAAGTTGCATATTTGCCTTCAAAATGTTTAAATTGAGGTTAAAGGAAACACAGCAATGCTTCATAGTTCAAAATTACTTATGTAAATATTGATACGAGATATGAGAGTAAACCATAGCAAATAACTTCAAATAACATTCTATCTAACGAATGTACATCGAGCAATTTCTGCTCGATGACGTAAGCTCCAACAAAGCCATATCGCCAACGATTTAAGCTCTCCAGTGCAGTGCTCGGCTCCAATTAGGGTAACGTGAGATATAATTGAAGAGCAAATAATGTACCTCTTCTTTGTATAAGGTATTTACTAAGTAAGCTCTTTAGGGTTCATTGGAGATAGTATAATAATATCCTTGGGGTCGAAATTAAACCAGCGCGGCTAATCTCACGGTGGTTATTTATTCAGAAAATATTGACTATCAGAGGAAAGGACAAGTAAAGCAAAATAATTTCACAATGGTATCCAAGGGAAGGGAAAAGATACAAATTCCTCTGTATCTAACAAAAAAGATGGGAAGATGATATCAGACAGGTTGCCGAAAAATCTTAGACTAGAGTAGCCAGAGAGAGATCAGAATGGATTAGGTTGGATGAGACCTTTGCTATTTGGCAAACGAACCTACAGAGAGTACGTAAAACAAGCACGAAATATACGAAAAGTTTTAAATGTATGTAATATTAAAGTCTAATATAATTTATATTGTTACTATAGTGTAAGAATATGATAAGAATCAATTTGTTAAAATGGTCCGAATTAAAGGCTTATTTATTTATTAGTGTATAAGAAAGCGTAAGATAACATAATATGCATTAGCAGGCGCTGGTGACTCTGTTCATGTAAAATTTTGCTTTTCACGAATCCCACGGGATTCATAAATTTTTCCGGGATAAAAAGTAGTTTATATGATGCTCAATAACCTTCTCTGTCTTCCAGTCAAAATCCCATTAAAGTCGGATCGACCATTCCGAAAACTAACTCGCGCACACAGACAGACATACTCAAAATAAAAAAAAAAAAATATGTTTCAGTATCATGCAAATAACTGAACAAATGAAAACCAGTTATTTTAAAATTACAGACAGATATTCTAATATTATTTTTTGTAATGACTAGTAGTCGCCGCGCGGTTTTACCCGCGTGGTTCCCGTTCCCGTAGGCATCTAACACTGAAAGAATTTTTCAAATCGCAGCTGTAGTTCTTATTTTATTTATTTTATTTTATTTATTTATAAAGCACGCCAACAATACACATATTAAACGTTAAAACATAAGATAACACATATTAAAGAGTTCGTTCGTTCGAGTTAGTTCTTGCGATTAGCGCGTTCAAACAAACAAATGTTACGTGATGTCATTGTCACAATTAGATAGTTTGGTCCGTAGTTACGATTGCATTGTTACGTAGAAAGGTCCGTACATAATTATAATCAATAAGTGTTAACTATCATTTTGATCATAAGTGTATTATGAGTGTGTTCTATTGTAAGTGTATCATATACCTGATTAATGACTCATACTTTTTTATAGCACAACTTAACCACGAGTAATCATTAGATAGTGACTCATTGATTTATTTTACTGTTATCCCAGAAAACCGACGAATCCAAACGACTTCACTTAAATCCAACAGAAAATCCTATAAGCCTATTCCACCCCAAAGCCGAAGCATCCTTAAGAGATTTTTTTATTACAATATGAGTGTACCTATTACACGTAATAATAATATCTATACTAATATTATAAAGAGGTGAAATGGTGTTGGGAGTAATCTCTGGATATAAATAAAGTGATCTGGAAAAAAAATATACTTTTAGAAAGTTACGTTATTTGTTTTAGGCTATATTTTGTCTCCGCATTCTCACGGGCACGGGAACTGCGGGGCATCGACTAGTGCTTAACAAAAAGTTCGAAGAACCAACATATTAAACTTGTTATTAATTATTCTTCTCTGCCATGTAAGATGATGTCCTTAATGATAGTTCATGACGATTTCGAAAATTTTCCCCGGCCAATGAACGTGTTTACTTGAATAGCGAAGATAAGTTCCAGTGATAACGTTTCAAGTGTTTAATTGAGAAGCTAGATAACTAACTACATTTAGTTAGTAATTACGATCACAATAATTGACTACTTAAAAATTTTCACCAGCCAGAACCACATTAAAAAAAATAATGAAAGAAAAGTTCAATTCAGAATACACATCACACAAAGGAAAGAGAAAATATAAAAACAATAATTATAATACATTACAACTAGCATGATGTGATCCTAAAAGGGTCTCCACTCAGCATTATATTAGTAACATCTGATATTGGTTGAAAGCCCACCACCCCGATTCTATACAGGTCGGCGGGTGTCGGCGGCAACACATACATTTCTAATGATGACTATGGAAGTTAGTGGAGATGGCCGGGACCGATGCTGACGGATCAACGTCCTCTGTGAGGGACACTGTTGTAGCTTTCGGAATACTACAAATAAGTTCAGAAAGGAAGGAAAACCCTATATTTTATAGGCCTAAGATTCAAACTGAATACCATAATATCTACTGGACCAGACAGTAGTATAGTATAGGTAAATACTTACCTTAACTTGATTTTAAACCAAGCAAAGTTGGAATGTAATGATAGTTTAGTAACGAGTGGGACCCTCACCTAAAGCCCTAAGGCTTCTGCATCTCAGAGAAGTTGCAAAACTCGACACCAATTTCCATTATTTTCCACTCCCGTGTCTTTTGCTAACGATGTACCGAAAGTAAGTTTTGTAATTGCACACCATGGATATACAAAAAAAAGATTCATATCTACTAATAATATTTTATGTTTTTTCTGTACGATAGTGATGAATGCAATTACACCTATAACTTGAATATATAAACAAGGAGATGTGATGTGGAAGAACACCGCCTAGAGGTTTTACCAAAAGATTATTTTTAAGAAAAACGTTGCTAATTATTGTTATAACTTACTTAATATGATGAACCCATTCTATGGCTAGACACAAATCACTTGTTTCTTCGGCAAAAGTTTCCAATAAAAATATCCATTTTATATTATATGCTAAGCTTTTTAAGAATAATAGAAATCCGTAGTTGAAAATCACACACCATAATTAAGTAAAAAATTTATACAAAAATTTATTATATTATTTGTAATTTATTATTATATTAAAATAAAGATTTTTATCGGAAGCCCATAGTTACCACAATAATTCATATTATATTATGTTGAAGTATTTTTATATTTTCATATAAGGGAAATAAATATGCAAGATTTAAAATAGCATAACCAACACCTATTCTACATTGTAGAGTATCAATGTTGTCAAGGAAATTGACCCCGTCACCACTTAGTACGAGGTTGCACGCAATCGTAACTAGTCTCGATCGTCATAACATTATAATATGTATAACAATGACCATCTAGCCCCTGATTTCTTTGAACAAGCTTCACCGACGACAAAAGATAACCACTAAGACGTTGTACTCTATCGAGACTTGAGAACCGGTTCAAGTACTCATATTATGTCTGTTTAGAGTAGTAGTAGTAGTAGAACATTCCTTTTGTCTGATTGTTATTCTTGATCTGCAACTGATAGCCCACATGTCATTGAATTAAGATGTTACGGCAAACTTTTCCGATGTTTGATATTATTTATTTTGTTGACTTCTATTTTTTCTAGTTCTAGTACCGTTAATATTTATTAGTTTATTTCAGTATCAGCCAGGATGTCTGCATAGGCCAGTGTTTTTTCTTTTAGGTCTTATAGTTTTTTAATAACATTAACATATTTTAAGAGTAAATTATATTAGAAAAACATTGCAATATAAATAATTAGTTTGATAAATATAGAGGAATGACTTGAAGTACCTACCTTAGAATGTCAATTAGAAACAAGCAGGTGAATTAAGTATATGTTTTATTTATTATTACTAAGTACGTTATAGCAGTGTTGTTTATATTAGTATAATAAGCACCGCATTTTATCTCAATCAGTATTTGGCGGTGATACTTCTCGAAACTCGAGAACGATTCCTTCATGAAGTATAATTAGCCTCGTACTAGGGGAGTAGATCTCATCTTAGTTACAGCAACTCTATTTAACTTAATAAAATACCGTGCTCTTACTCACGAGTAGATCCTGTTGTGCTGTTAGTTAAATAGGTAATGGGGTACGGACGGAATGTATGGCGTCTACTTAAGGGCCCGTTATGCTAAATATACAAGTACTAGTTAACCTGACAAAATATGCTTTCTATCTTTTCCGCATTTTATAAAAAATGTTATTAAAATTAAATGTATTAAATATTTGTGTTCGCGCCATCGATAAAATAGAAATAACACAGCCCATAAGTGCTTCAAAGATGGTACCACAAAATAGAGGCATTATTAATCTAGTAACTCTTTGAGACTTAATTATTATATTAACATTCAAATTTTTAACCTTGATAAATCATTGTTTCCGTTGAATTTGTGAAAAATAGAATTTCATGCCGGTGTCATCTGATAATATACAATAACATATTATTAATGATGGTCTAGCATTAATGAAGCTATGTTATATGACCTTAAACAGGCCCTTAAAGCTAAGTTTAATTAAGCAAAAGTACATTAAAACTTTTGTGAGAGCTATACTAAAACACTCTTTATTTTCTACCGGTGATTCACTACCACTAGTTTCGGAATGCGATAGAACAAATCCTACTATTAAACCCAAGCAAATGCAATGAAATAGTCAGCATTTTAATCTTATACAGCTCCACGGATATCCCAGTCTCAAATCCGGCAGGAGTTCATAGTTTCCATGCTTATTGTACGAGTCAATACATATTTTTGGTTTTTTTTTTATTGTCAGTGGCGGATTTACAAATTTGCCGCGTTACAGTAGGCTGTCCAATTTTTGCCGCCCCTACTATTTTTTCTTATACCAGATTTGCTAGTTCAAAATAATATTAATTAATTACATTTATTGTTATCTATACTAATATTATAAAGAGGTAAAGTTTGTAAGTTTGTCACATTTTTTAAATGGGGTAATCTTCGGAACTACTGGTCCGATTTTTAAAATTCTTTCACCAGTAGAATGCTACATTATCGGGGAGTGCTATAGGCTATATTTTATATCATCATATATATTAGCCGAGTTATCACAGTTTTTGTCATACAGGTCGGACTGAAAATCCTCTTAAACAGACTTATTCGCATGCGCTGCCTTAACTATTGTGTAAAATTTAAATTAATTTATGGAGACTTTATGTATCTTTAAAAGTTCTACAAAAAAGTCAGCGACACCATATATCTATCTTCAATATATTAGCAGATATAGTACCTTTTGTGTTTTAAAAATTATTAATTTTATATACTTAGGTTTACGTCATTATTTATACAACTAAACTTTAATCCTTATTAAAATAAATTATTTAATAATCACAAGGATATTATAGAGATAAGATTTGCCCTTTACAGTATGTTAATTACTTAAATAGTTTCGGAGATAATACAAAATTTCTTAAAGACGCAGAAATTCCACTATTTGACGCCCGGCGCTTTCATTTACGTAGTTCCCGTTCCCGTGTGAATATGGGAATCAAACACAGCCTATGACACTCGCAAATAACGTAGCTTTCTATTGGTAAAACAATTTTCTAAATCGGTTCAGTAGATCCAGAGATTACCTCCTACAACCACACGAACTTTACCTCTTTATATTATTAGCATAGAAGTCTCTATTTCTCTTGGTCATACCACCATTCTCGAAGGACTGGACCGATTTTGCTAAGGGTAGGAGTAAGATAGAGAAGCTACAGGGTAGGGTAGGGTACGGGTAGGGAAGCGTAGGGGTAGTGTAGGGGTTTAGGGTAGTGGTAGTGGTAGGGTAGGGGTAGAGGTAGGGTAGTGGTAGGGTAGAGGTACGGGTAGGATAGGGAAGTGGTAGGGTAGGGGTAGGATAGGCGTGAGATAGGGGTACGGGTGGGATAGGGGTAGGAAAGGGAAGGGTACGGGGAGGGTAGGGGTAGGATGGGGGTAGGGTGTAGGTAAGGTAGGGGTAGGGTAGGGGTAGGGTAGGGGTAGGGTAGGGGTAGGGTAGGGTAGGGTAGGGGTAGGGTAGGGGTAGGGTAGGGGTAGGGTGGGGGTAGGGTAGGGTTGGGGTAGTGGTAGGGTAGGGGTAGGGTAGGGTAGGAGTAGGGTAGGGTAGGGGTAGTAGTAAAGTTGACATCGAAATTTACGCGGACGAAGTTACCGCTAGTTGTATAATATTTTGGTACTGAACAGTACAGGGTCTAAAATATTTTTTATCTAAAAAATATTCTTAAATTTTCAAGACTCAAGATTTAAGCAATATGTATAATTGTAATACCTGTATAATATAATGTTTTTCATTATTTCTGTAAGATATTTTTGGGTCAAATTTGCCGCCCCCTATAATCTGCCGCCCGAGGCTCCGTCCTACTTAGCCTGCTGTTAAATCCGCCACTGTTTATTGTACCTATTATATTTTTCTAAACAATTTTCTTTCTTTACAATTGACTACATTTAGAGAAACTTTTGCAGTAATAGCCAAGATAGATGGATTGGAATTAAATGCACTAAATGACTTACTTAGCACTAAATAACATTGTAAAATGGTGATAAACAAAAAACCTTGGTTGAGTTTTTTGTTGGCTCTTTAATTATCACCATAACTTATGACATAATTACTTGACGTTTCAAAAGTGCTTATGAACTAAACGTAATTATTATAAATGTACTTTGACTTTGACGAGGTATACTACTAGGTATGTTCTACATAAAAACAAATAGAAAAAAAAATCTGAGAAATTGTCTGAAAAAATGAACGATGAAACTTTTTATAATACTGTAAGATTCTTCTTGTTTTCCATTTGTGGTAATAATAATAATGAATTAGTTAGCAGCAATACTAACAATGTAGTCTACAGACAAACTTTTTCACTCTACGAGAGTTACAAACAAACAACACTTCAGACTGGTTTATAATTAGTTAATTAACGTCTTCATTTGTAAATCATACTCAAACCTGGAAACTTTACTTTTGCAGCGGATTACGTCAAAGTTTGCGTAAAACCAAAGTAAAATAATACTTTGATGCCTTCAGCCGTTTAGATATTACACCAGACTTTGGAATTTACATGATCTGTAAACAGAAAGTTTTATTAATCAAATTCAGTTTCAAAATTTGTAATTATTGTAAACATTATCATCATTATCAACCTATTTTAACGACCCACCACAGTGCCTGGTCTCCATCATTATAGGAGAGGGGATATGGAGCTTAGACCCACTACTTTGTTCCGATTTTTAGTGGATTCAAAGGTGATTACAAAAATAAGAAAACTAATGTCGTACAAAGGTTATGATTCACAACACTTGTCAGGACAACTTAATTAACAAATCAAACTGTAAACAAAATAAGACGCTAGAATGGCAGAGAATGACCTTGAGTGGAGTCACGTACTTGTGAACGATGTGAGTAGGGTTAAATGATCCTTTGACTGATATCAAACACTCCCCTTTTCCACTCGAGTCACTCTCCCCGACTATGCCAAGTAACCCATAAAGAATTACACAACAAGAGATGTGGACGGTTCGAACGCCACGAGCACACTGAAGCCAACACGAGATCGAGCGACGTCATATCCGTCACAGACTACTATTTCCAACACTAAACGGCGATAACACAATATGGGTTGGCGGGTTAACGAGCTTAGAGTGCAAATGTCATAAATATTTTAAAGATCATTGTCAGATGTTAATTACAATGACCAACAACTTTACGTGCTTTTGAAAAGATAGATTTTCCGACGCACAGACATAAAGTGAACAAAATTCCTCTAAAAAGTATAGCGACGTCAACAAACAGGTTGTTAAGTTAGCATAATATGAGCTTGCTGCAGCTTGTTGCAGCTCGCTCCGTGACGTAATGGCTCGAGAGAAGCGAGCAAATTGTTCAGCGCAGCTGCTTGCATCGTAAGTACGGACGAAGTGCCTATTCTTTACAAGACGCCAGGCTATCGTGCACGATAAGTATATTTTTTTCTATGACTCAACGAACAATATTTTCAGCGAACAAGAAGTATTCCATATTTTGAAGGTTGCGATTATCTTGCATGTGCTTAAATATGAGGCTAGAGCGCGTTTCCACTTTTTACGGACGGATTTTACTTTGCGGGCTATATATCATTAACATCATTCTCACAGCCGATGGACTGCTGGAAAGAAGGTACATGATTGACTGTCATCCATGAGTTGTTTTTGTACACTTATTACGGAGTATCAAGTAAATAGGAAAAACTCAGTAAACGTGACTGTAAATCATATAATTAACGTCGTTACGACTATCTGTCGCTACATAATGGAAACGTTCCCTTGATTTCTTTTTGGGAATTTTGATTTTCCTGCGACTTTTGATTGTCATAACCAAATATTTTGATTATTCATAAATATGAATAGTCAAATTTTTGACCTGTTAAGCCTAGCATGACTTCATTCGCCGCGTTCCTAAGGAAAAAGGTCTTAAAAATAGATAAATCAGCAGACAGACACCGATTCAATTTATGAATTGCTATGGGAAGCTTTTGAAAGTTCGAAATAAAATAAAAGTCCATTAGGAAAGACGCAGCTGCGTAGAGGCGTCTCGTGAAACGCCCGCCTTATTTGCGGTTCAGTTTTAAACGAAGTTGGTCAAATTTATTCCCACGGAAACAGGAAACCAAGTGAAAGTTTTTAACCAAAATATTTTACAGTAACACATAGTTTCTAGCGGAAAGTTCCGACAGTGGCGCGGCGGGAATGTTTTAAACTGTTTTGTGTTTGTTTCACGTTGTGTGTAAGTATGTTTGTTTAACTAGGCGATATTTAAAATTAAAAATAATGTTATACATCCTACTAATATTATAAACGCGAAAGTTTGTGTGTAAGTATGTTTGTTCCTCTTTTACGCTGCGGCTACTGTAGCGATTTGGCTGAAATTTGGAATGGAAATAAGTTTTACTTTGGATACAGAGGCTACGTTTCATCCCGGAAAAATCCAGGTTCCTGCGGGATCTGTGAAAAACTAAGTTCCACGCGGACGAAGTCGCAGGCTACCGCTAGTATTTTAATAAAAATAAAACAATTAAACATAAAAACAAGACAAACACATGTTAATTACTTTGTTAAAAACTGAAATAGGTATATCTTAAGGAGTTAATATTATTAACTTCGGGGTGCTTTGGGCTTCTATATCCAATCAAATAATTTATATGAAATATTGAATTTTTTCGTGGAAACATCACATAAAGCCCATGTTACACCCTGATAATATAGCTTTCTATTGGTCAAAGAATGTTTCAGTTCAGTTTTGAGTTTATTCGTTACGTATACAAAAATTAGTGCAGATCAGCCCACTACAAACTCAGTCAGTCAGATTTCTTTTTCACTATTTCACTATAAATTCACTTTATACTCCGTATTATTATCGTTTATGTTAGTCCTTTTTAATAAAAAAAAAAATCTGTAAGTTACTATAACACTATTTACGATTTTTATTTACTCTTCTATATAATACAGATAACACGAGCATAATTGTAGCAAGTGGATTATAAAATAGTACAGCAAACTTAAGCAGTCCTTTTATTTACATTACATATGAGAATTATCTTTCTACACCCAAAATATCTTGTTCCTTCGAGACAGCTCGATTTTTGTTTGTGTATTTATTTGGTAGGTATGACAAAACGTCGCAAAGTATTTTCACTGCCACATCTAGTTTTTATTCAATATTTTTAAATAAATTTATATTTCAGAACAACGTTTTTCGGGTCAGATGGTATCTGTTTAAATAAAATAAAAATAAATAAAACAAAATATCTATATAAAATTTAAACTCGAATAAACAAGAAAATCAAAATGAAAAAGGATTCTGTACAAAGTCCGCGTGCAAAGGCTCTAAACCTATTCAAAGCCGGTGCTTTTTCGTGGAAATACTTGCGGGAACGCGAATCGGTTTGGGATTTTGTTTAGGCGCCGCCATTCAACCGCCGGCTGCCACGCATCAATAGCTCTGTTCAGTGTTCGACGCTCGAGTGGAGCCTGTATAATATTTTGTTTTTATTTTATTTCTAATTTCTGAAAACAATACGCCGGTCAATTACTTGCAAGCGAAATTTGCATACTTGCATATTTTATTTCATATTTCATTTGGGAAGTATTTAGTTGTTAGTCAAAACGAAACATTAAGTTTAGTAACGAACTAGACAGATAAACTGGATGACGAGGACATCATCATCATCATATCAGTCGATGGACGTCCACTGCAGGACATAGGCCTTATTCTTTTACTTCCAAACATCACGGTCCTGAGCAGCCTGCATCCAGCGAATACCTTCGACTTGCTTGATGTCCACCTGGTGAGGAATCGACTAACACTGCGCTTTCAGGACATGAAATATATGTCAAATTGCAATATATATATATATATATATATATATATATAGATCGCCGAGCCAGAAGGATAATTGGTAAAGAACCGTTGACACAGGCGAAATTGCAGACTTTGCAACATCGTCGCAATGTAGCTGGTCTGTCGGTTTTTATCGGATAGACTTTAGTGAGTGTGCTCAGGAACTTCACCATCTAGTTCCTCCCTCTCCTTTCTACCACAGAACAGCAAGACGTCGCGAATGGTGGCATCCATATATTGTGAATGTCCAGGCAACTCGTACGAAACGATTTGCATGCATATTTCTATATTTCGTACAGCAAAAATTTGGAATGCCTTTCCGGCGTTTGTGTTTTCTGACACTTAAATTAAAAATAATTTAAGCACCTTCAAAACAAGAGTGAATAGGCATCTTCTAGGTAAACACGCTCTAACTTAGACCGCATTAATGCTTACCATCAGGTTTAATTGTAGTCAAACGCTAGCCTATATTGTATAAAATAAAAGAAATAAAAAAATAGACAGACCTAGACTCAGTTGACAACGTCCTTGCCATAGTAAAAAGTGGCATATTCTCGTCAAAATCGTCATAAAAATGTCAGTTAAGCTGTTTAACAAAGTTAATCATAACAATGTCTTATGTCGTCATGTACGGGGGCGAGGCGAGGGGAAAGTGCAATTAAACTTTTAATAGAGTATAGCGCAGTCAATGTAGCTCTCAACTCGGAGTATAATCCCGAAGCACGTGTCACCACTTGGCGCGGAACTGCTTGCGGCTGTATATTGCTTTTAAAACTTTGCCCCAAGCATATCATAGCGCGGAGTTAAGGTTGGATGCGTCTTTATAAATCTATTTTAGAGTATGTTTACTACCTTACCTACCCACCCAATAGTAAAGCTATATGTAAGGATATTATGAACGTCCGCGTCGGTTGGTTGCATTAACAAACCAAAACCAATTTTAATGAAAAAGTACAGGATAAGTTTGAACATGTCATTTTGACGATAAATAAATGAACTCTATGACTTCATTAAACGGTTCTACCGTTTTAAATGTCTAATATATGGTTAATTACTCGTAAAAACAATTGAAAGATAGGGAAAATCAATACTAGCCGAATTATCGAATGAATCTGTATTTGGTTTGGTTTTATTTATGATCGTTCGTTTTGTTAAGTGGTATTGGTATGAAATCCATTGGGTATGGATAGTATAAAATGTTTACCTACCGAATGACATATATTTTGGCCAGTGCTCATAAAACATTTAAATTTCGCATTTCGTCAGCAATAATTTCCAAATTCGTGTCCCTAAAAGGAGTGAATCCCTTTTAATTACCTACTGAATCTCAGTAAAATAAATTTCGTATAATTTCCCGTTTACATAAATTCCGGCGCGCCGCCTGTCCGGTCCGGTCACTGTCCGGTCGACCGTTAAAACACACTTACCCTTGTAAAGTGAATCTTTGCTCTTTTTTGTTGGATATAAAACAATGACCTATTTCTAAGTTAACAGTATACGAGGTAACGAGCATTATTGTATTTTTTCGCCCGACTTCCAAACCTGTACGTTGTGTATAAGTGTGTATGTATGTTTAGGCTCAGACTTATTACATAAAGACCTGCCTCGCTAAACGTAATTTTTCTGTCAAAGTATATGATCAACGATCATTATGCGATTATAAAAATTGTCTCAATAGAATTGATGTTTCATAATTGTAATCGTGTTCGCCGTGTAAATATATCCGTAAAAATACTTATTTGTGTAGTTGAATGGTGTAAATCTTTTTATTAAAAAAATTCAACCGACTTCCAATACAAAAATTAACCTATACTAAAAAGCAAAAAATATAGATAAATGAGGTAGGTACATATTATATATATAGTTACAACATTAATATAATTATATCACCACTCAATTTGTGATAATTTAATTCTTAATAGAGATTCTTGTTTTTTACTGTTACCTTAAAGTATACCAATTCTTTTTATTTATTTTATTTTATTTTTATTTATATAATTCATTCGTTATCAACCCATATTCGGCTTACTGCTGAGCTCGAGTCTCTTCTCTGAATGAGAGGGGTTAGGCCTTAGTCCACCAAGCTAGCCCAATGCGGATTGGCAGACTTCACACACGCAAAGAATTAAGAAAATTCTCTGGTATGCAGGTCTCCTCACGATGTTTTCCTTCACCGTTTGAGACACGTGATATTTAATTTCTTAATATGCACACAACTGAAAAGTTGGAGGTGTATGCCCTGCCACTGGGCTATCACGGCTCTACTAAATTAAGTATAATAATATACTTACTTAATAATAATAATAATAATAATAATAAGCCGTTTATTCCCAAATCACACAGATCACATAAAATTATACAATACAAACAATTAAAAGGATAAAAAAAAACTTAAAACTAACTTAAATTAACTGAACTTAATTTTAAGATAATGAATAATTATTGTAGGTTAATATTATTAATTAATTGTTGTTGTTTATTTGGGTACCCATTTTCGGGTAAAGGCCTCCTCCATCATACTCCAATGTGCTCTATCTGCAGCAATCCTCGTCCATGTATGACCTGCGATCTCTTCGATATCGTCTCTCCAACGAGCGTGCGGTCTGCCTCGCGGCCGGATGTGATCACGCGGCCACCAATGTAACACTCTCTCGCTCCACCGACCATCTCTAGTGCGCGCCACGTGACCTGCCCATCGCCATTTTAGTTTGCACGCCAGTTCTGCAGCATCGATCAGCTTTGTCTTATTCCTTATGTCAACGTTCCTTTGACGGTCGCTGAGTTTAAGGCCTAACATGCTGCGCTCCGTCGCTCTTTGGAATTTTTGTATTCTATCAATAATACGTTTGGTCAAAGTCCACGTTTGACACCCATATAAAAGTGTAGGAAATATTGTGTTTTCCATTGCTTTCTTTTTCAACGATAGAGGGATTTTAGATTTGAAAATATGTTTCAATGACCAGTATTTGCCCCACGCAATCTTGATTCTCCTCTCCACTTCTTTTATTGTTTGCTCTTCGAATGATATTCTCTGCCCGAGATAAATGTATTCGTCAACATAGCTAATTGGTTGAGATTCGATTGATGTAGGTATCTCTGTGTTGTTAGTCATTATACAGGTCTTTTTGGCATTCATTTCCAATCCACATTTTTTACTTTCCTGATTTAAGGTGCTAATCATGTAATAAAGATCATCGTACTTTTCACTTACCAACACTATGTCATCTGCAAATTTCAAGTGGTTGAGGAGCTCCCCGTTTATATTTACCCCTAGATTTTCCCAAGTTATTTTGGAAAATATTAGCTCTAGTAGAGCCGTAAATAAGTTCGGCGAGATTGGGTCCCCCTGTCTGACGCCTCTATTTATAGCAAAAGAAGGTCCGATTTGTTCCAATTTTACTGACGCTCTACTATTTTTATATAAACTTTGCAAAAGATCAACATATTTCGCCTCGATTCCTTGCTGGTTTAGAGCTTTCCATAGCGCCTCATGCGAGATAGAGTCAAATGCTTTTGCATAATCGATGAACGCTATGTAGAGCGGGATCTTGTACTCTCTGAATCTCTCCATAACTTGGGACAGCGTAAATATATGATCAGTTGTGCTATATTTTGGTCTGAATCCTGCCTGTTCTCTTGGCTGGTGGAAGCTTAAAGTTGGTCTTAGACGTCTTAGGATGACATTTGTAAAAAGTTTATAGATGCTTTGAAGCAGGCTTATTGGTCTGTAATTTTCAATCTGTGTTGGATCGCCTTTCTTGTATAGTAGGGTAATGATAGCGTTTTCCCAATCTTTTGGTATGTAACACGAGCTTAATATTTCGTTGAATATTGATGTAATTATAGGTGTTAACGGTTCAATTAACGATTTCAAGATATCATTTGTGACTCTATCATGACCTGGACTTTTTGAGGATTTTAAAGAAGCAATACTGGCTCTAATTTCGTTTTGTAGGAAAGGTGGAACGTTCTCTGTATTTATTGTGATACAGTTTACAGGTTCAGGAGAGCTTACTCTATCTTGTGTGCTGTATAAGTTTTTATAAAAATTTGTTGCAGTCTCTAAAATATTATTTCTATTAGTGACTGTGATACCTTCCTTGTTCTTTACTGACGGTATCCACTCTCTGCATTTATTTAACCGCTTTACAGCGCGCTTTATTGAGCTTCTTTGTATTAATTCCTCTTCGATAATTTTATATTTGTACTTAGTTTTATTTTTGTTTAAACTTTTTCTTATTTTCGTATAGAGTTTTGACAAACGTTTTCGCTCTATTCTTGACTTATTCTTTTTATTTTTCAAGTACTCCCTTTCATGTATTAGTTGATTTACTTTTTCTGTAAAAATAAATTCATTTTCAGATATGTTCTTCGTTTTGGGTATATTTTCAATACATCCTGTGATCTGTATAATCAAATCCTTATATTTTTGGTCAGTGCTTTTATTCCCAGCGGTGTAGTGTTTTCTGATCTCTTCAAAATTTTTTGCAATAGAGACTCTTTTTGTTGGCGTTAAAGTAGAGATATTTTGACCAAATGACTTTCTGCTTTTTTTGATGTTTGTTAATAGATTATACGTCACTCTGAGTAGTCTGTGATCTGTAGAATAAGTTGTTCCTAAAACCTGTATATTCAAGATTGCTCTTAAGTTTTTTGTCAATATATAATCTATTTCATTTCGAGTTTTTCCGTCAGGAGATAGCCAGGTCCAGCGATTTTTAGCCTTCTTTTTAAAGAATGTACTTGTTATGTAGAGCTAGTTTTGTAGACAATATTGAACAAGAATTTCGCCCCTGTCATTCCTTGTGCCGTATCCCCAACTACCCATAACTTTCCCATCTTCTTGAGTTGGTTTTCCAACTTTGGCGTTAAAATCTCCTAAGACAAGGGTATGTGTAGGTGTTCTTTCGAGGCATAAGCTAAGATCATTATAGAACTTCTGTAACTCTTCTTCTGAAGCTTTTTCGGTAGGTGCGTATGCTTGAATGCAGGTTATTTTTACATTTTCTATCGATAAATCCAGTCGTACTACTCTATCAGTTATAGCAGTAAAGCTCGTTATTTGGTGTTTTAAAGATTTCCTAATCATAAATCCAACTCCATTAAAACCAGCCCTTTCCCCTTTATACACAAGGATATATTCGCTGTATTCTAGTATTTTCATGCTTTCTTTTTTAATTTCCGATAATCCTATAATATCCCATTTGATGTTTTGTAGCGAATGTTCAAGTTCATTTAATCTGCCTTCCGATACAAGGGATCTTATATTGTAGGTTGCAATGTAGAGTAAATTACTGATGGAGGGTTTTGGTCTGAGACTCCCCCGGCGACCACCCGTATGGGGAGCTGTATAGTTATGTTCTTGGTGTTTATTTAATGAAGTACATGCAAGAGGGGCCTTTTCCGGATCCTATGGTTTACTTTGTAAATAGCCTGTAATAGTGTTTTTAGTTCTCTTTGTTGAAGGTTTGTGTTGTGTATTGTTGTTGGCGAAATAATCTGGGGATTGTGATAAATTTCTCTTATTTGTTGGTTTTGAGTTTGATTTTGGGGTAGTTTTGTCTAGTATAACTATTTTATTATATTTTATAATGGCAAATTTTCCTTCGCTTCTCAGTTTCTGTATCTGCTCGTTCAATACTCTTCGTTCGTTTAAAATTTTTTTCGGATAATCTTCTTGCATGTAGTAAGGTGTGTCTTTTAAACATTTTTTAGACTTAATTATTTGTATTTTTTTTTTTTTTATTTATTTATAGTGGTTAGTGATAGAATTAAGGGTCTTGTCTTTGAGCTTTTTTTGCCCAGTCTATAAAGGCAATCTATGTCGGAGTAATTTAATTTAACTGACATGATCTCATTAATTATAGTCAAGATTTCCTTCTCTAAGTCTTCATAGTTGTTTTCATTTTCTTCGACCCCAAAAATCACAATATTTCTTTTTCTTATATGCCTTTCGATCTGATCTATTCGTTTTTCTTGCTCTTCAACTTTATTACTTATTTCGTTGTGTTTAGACTCAATTTCTAAAAACTTTTTATTTATATTGTTATTAATAGATTCCGTTATACTTTTTTCCATATTATCTAGTTTTTGCTTCTGTAATTTCATCTCCAACTGTATATTTCTTAACATTTCCGTGATGTCCTCCATTTTCAAAGATTTGAAACTTGATTGAAATCGCAGTTTGGCATAAATATGTTGCCCTCTAGCGGTTCAGTATTGAAATACCATGTAAATGCAATGTCAAGTAAATCGCCAGTGTGTATCAATATGAAGTTAGCGATATCGTAATGTTGCTATTCCTCGATAGGTGGCGTTGTTTACATAAGCTATTTATCAATAGATGGCGCTTGTTACAGTTTTACTGTCATACGGCCGTTATGATATTTGAATATATATTATTTTGTTTTGTTTCACTATATACTGTCTTATTCAATGTAATATTCACTGTAACTATGTCCAAATACTACGAAAATCACCACTTCAATCTTTAACCACTTCGCCACAGTTGTTTAATATGTTATTCGTTCAAATGACGATGTTGTTTGGTTCATAACACTTTGTCGAGTTTTTCTTGTATTCTGCACATTAAAGTTTTAATTATTACTTCACTTTAAAGTTTTTTACACTGTTTCACTAAATATTCACTTTGTTTTGTTCAAATCCCGTTGTAATTATTTTTAATTGGGAAAAAATAACAGAGCTAGTTGTGTTTGTTACGCACTTCAGCGCCCTCTCCTTACTTAATACTTACTTAGTTTAATTTATATGGTGCAAGGTATAGGGAACCGCGAATTTTAAATGTACTCACACTGTAAACAAATCTCAGCCATAAAGGCTTTTTATTTTTTATTTATTTATTTATTTATTTATATAGAGAACCGCGATAGCCCAGTGACCTCTGCCTTCGATTGAAATTAAGTTGAAGGACAATTATACCCCTATCCTTCTTAGAGGAGAATCGTGCTCAATAGCGAGCCGCATACAGGTTATTATTGATGATTCTGATAATGATGATGATGATGATGATGATGATGATGATGATGATGATGATGATGATGATGATGATGATGATGATGATGATGATTATGATGATAAAGGTTGTTTATCAATAAAATAAATAGGTTTAGTAAAATGAATAAAAGAAAAGATATACTACTTCCTTCATTACTTCCTTATTCCTTTATAGTTATTATAAACGTACCCTCGGCTTACTCCAAAGCCTTTCTCTTACTAATAACAATGAAAACGTAACGCGAAGGGGCGTTACTAAATAAAACTATATTGTAACTACTTAGCACAAAGTCAGCTCCGAGAAAAGAAAAGAAAACTGTATAAAGTAGAAGGAAAAGTGTGATCGTAAAATAAGTTAAGTAAAGGGGACATAACAAGTCTTTACAACGTAGTTTTCCTTTATTTTATACACTGTTTTATCTTCCGAGGCGCTAATAAGAGAAAAACTGTACATCCTTTTAATTGGAGTAAAAATTTAATACAGGTTTACATATTTTTTTTTTCGTTTTTCTTCAGTTCTTTTGTGCTAGATGTACTTAGTTACAGACTAAAGTCAAGTCTGATGGAAAGCAGTGATGAGGTCTAAGTAAGTACGTTTGCCTATTAGCAATTTATTATGACCAGAAAAACAGGCGCCGGAGGTTTAGTTGTTCAATCGTTCAAATCGGTCAAACAGTTTTGAGTAATGTGGGACTTTATTATTGAGCTAATATCAATTCATTTTTATACATAAATAGAAGGAAATGGATATTATTATATCCGACTCATAATCGTAGCTTCCTACAGCTATTGGATAGCCTGTTAAGTATTACAGCCCTTGTCATTGTCTTTGTAATTTTTTTATCAAAAACATTTATTAGTGATCGTTACCTAGCATTATCTTAAGCCAATGGTGAATGGCCCATGGTACTTTAAATCCCACCAATATGGAAATTCCTGACATTGTAGTGGCCATAAAAGTTATGTTAATGATGAGAATCAACTTGTAATTATTGTTTATTGGAGCCAAAGTTTTAAATGAACAGCAGAAAACTGCAAAACAACGGTAGGTACGTAGTAAAATTAATTAGTCGGTATTGTTCGGCGTTCTCTTCGGGCGCGGAATAGCCAATTACATAGCAATCGAAGTTCCAGCCACCGCGCGAACTCTTAGCTCTTTTGATACTCGCACATGCTTCGATTAGTTACATCTTTTAAGACGTTATTTTGAGAATAACTAATTATTTTGCTAATTATAAACAAACAATAAATAGTGATTTCAAAATAACTGATTTTTTCATGCCTTTAGCTATTTACACGTCACTAAAACATATTATTTTTAATTCACTTTGTCCTCGCTTATAAATTGCGAAATTTGCAAAAATAAACAGAATTTCACGAGAATGAAGTCGCGAGCGTCCACTAGTATTATTATACAACTCAGAACTAAATGAGTATAAAATATTGGATAAAAGTTTATTATGCATGTCAGTCCACGCTGTTTGCATCGTGACAAACGAGAACCTGAATTTGTAAAAGTGAAAAACCTATTTTTTTGATATGTTTTGATTGAGAATGTTTGAAGTCGCCATATATTTTTTTATTCTTTACAAATTAACACTGGACTATAATCTCACCTGATGATGTAATGTAATGTAATGATTGTAAATGATGATGGAATCTTAGATGAAAATGGGCTAACTTATTTAACTTTTTATCCAAGTGTTGTTAGGATGAAAATACACACCTTTTTCGGTTTCTACACGACATCGTACCGGAACGCTAAATCGCTTGGCGGTACGTCTTTGCCGGTAGGATTGTAACTAGCCACGGTCACAGCGTCCCACCTGCCAGACCTAGACCAATTAAGCCCAGCCGGGGATCGAACCCAGGACCTTCGTCTTGTAAATCCACAGCGCATACCAGTGCACCTCGGAGGCCGTCAAAACGCTTGTATTTATGACAAATCTTCATCAGAGATAGTGAAAACTTCGTTCTTTATTACTAAAGTTCTTATTTATTTTTAGAAATACACCATGGACATTTTTGTCACCATTAAACACACAAAAAGCAGCTTAATTTGCTCCAACGTTCACAAATCCAGTAATCTCGGCACAAACTTAATACAAAATGTATGAGCATCGAATATTATCCGCCGCGACGCACTAACTGATTATGTACATAATTTATCATCCCATATGAGGGCGAAATGAGAAAGATCATTATTGGCTTATTTTTTTTCTCTCGGCAAATAAGATATTTGTATTCGAGGCGAGAGCGTATTGTTCAGTTAATTGGAATTGGATTATTAACCAGCTTGTTGTTAGAACGATTTCATTGAGTAAGAATTATGAATCGATTGGATTTGGAGCAATTTCTGATTTTCTCTTTTTGTTAATTAATAGTGGTGAGTTCAAGCTAATCCATTTGATGGTAAGTGGAAACAATCGTCTATAACCAGATCAATACTTCGTAGAGCTGCTGAAAAAAACACAGAATAAAGAAGCCAGCCAACGAAGAAATACATTTAAGTGGCACGTAAAAGTGCCACCCTTTTAAATTAAATATTGACTTAAATAAAACTAATGTAGGAAAGTATAACAATGCAACCTAAACGCTAGCAGGGTGCATATGTTTTAGAATTAATAGTTAAACATATTCTCACGTAATACAGTATATATATTATATATTAGTTGAGACAACTTTAATTGCTATTTACATACTTACTAGCAAGAACGCCGCCATTTCACCCGCGTAGCTCCCATCTGGACAAATATTTAAGGATCAAACGAACTTACCTCGTGAAGTTTGATATCTAATTATACGAGTGTCTTGACCGAAGATGATTATAACTATATCACAGTAACAAACGTTCCATTTGTCGTTTCGATTACTTTAGTTTAACAATACTTTTATAAATCTTCCTGCTACATTTAAATATTTGAAAGATGTGCTCTTCTTGAAATGTATTCCAAGGCTAAAAATCATTTTGCTAAACCGTCCCTTGGGGTTTCAATAATTATAGGCTTTACAGATATCTGGTTTCTTTTTCAATATAATTTTCTTATCTTATTTAAATTCATCCCCATTTTTCCACAGTAATTTGATCCGAATTTTTATCTAAACCGGATCTACGTTGAAATTTCATCTGCAAAGAAATCACTTGGTTAGAAATATATATTTCATCCTGGTTCATTTTATCCCACGCTTGACATTTCTGAGCTAATTTATGTTGGACAGTAATACAATTTATTATCTAAGTGATTTCTAGATCTTCTTTATTTTATTATGTAATATGATAAGTACAGTCGAAGCTTCTTATTCACGTTTTCACTATTCGCGGATTGAAAAATTGCGTCCCAATTCCTATATTTGCGGGTAAATATTTCGTTATTCGCGGATCTGACTGACGAAACTGACGTTAAATCTGCAAATTTAAACTTTAACTTGCAAATATCTATTGCCGAAATTGCGATTCGATGGAGAATGCCACTGCTCAAAATTACTCTGAATAGAAGCTTTTAAAAAATGTCAAGCAAGAAAAAATTTCAAAATTCTTCAAATCATTGTCTAAGACTGAAGATAGTTAATCAATACCTTCAATTAATTGTTTTCTTCTTTATATATTTGTTATTTATTTTGTCACCCAAGAACGTATCCCTTATAATCCCATATAAAATACCATTCCATATTCACGGTTTCTGTATTCGCGACACATTTAGAGAACGTATACACCGCGAATAATGAACTTTTACTGTACCTACTATTTACACCACCACCTAAATTTCATAATTCATGTTATTAACTTTCGTTGCTAGTTGCTCTATAAAAACCATCATTAAATCATCATCATCATCATTATTAAACCATATTCAGCTCAGTGCTGAGCTCGAGACACGTGATATTTAATTTTTTAAAATGCACACAACTGAAAAGTTGGAGGTGCATGCCCCAGACCGGATTTGAACCCACACGTTCCGGAATTCGAGGCAGAGGTCCACTGGACTATCACGGCTCATCTAACCGGCTAATCATTAAATACATACATTACAAAAAATAGAAGAACTCTCCTTCGTCAATCGGCGAAAAAGGTTAAATATGTATCGTTATATAGAGTAGTAGGACACTTGGGTTTATATCGCAGACGCTAAAATGTAAATATCAGACAAACCGGATGACAGTCAAATGATAAGACAGCTGATAAGGTACCCTTTCTTCCCATCTGACTCGCAGGTTGAGGGTACACTGCGATTTTTTTATTTAATGATATCAAACCCTCCGTGGTTTCAACCGAGTAGTTTCCATTCCTGTGGAAATCTGAAATATAAGTCAAAGTCAAAATTAATTTATGTTAATAAAATTTTCCCCCATCCGCACGACAGATTTTAGCGGACGTTAAAAAAGCGTTCAAATACAACAAATACATTTCCAAGTACAAGTTTTTTTCGAGCAGTGGTGCATTTTTAAAATTTCGATGTTGGAAATGGACCTTCATTTAACTTCATACTATATTTAAACGCTTTTTTAACGTCCGTTAAAAAATTCTCGTCCAAATGAGGGCTTAGTTAACAAGCACTTTTGAAACGTCAGGTAATGTTGAATATGAACATGCTGATAATGTAACCTACATTTTCCATTGGTGAAAGATTTTTTAAATCAGTTCCGAAGCTTGTTTGTCACACCAAACAAACAAGAAATCAAATCTTATTTCTTCATAAATCATTGTTATTAATAGTTTTGTTTAAATATTAGCCCTTGACAGCAATTTCACTTGATGTTAAGTGGTGATGCGGTCTAAGATGGTAGCGGGTTTTTTGTGTTTTTAAATTACAAACTCAGTGTATCACCAGGTTTAGGCTCAGTTCAGTAATTCGCCAAGGGGCGCTTGGCAGCGGCTGATTAGAGTTTTATGACAGTTGGTTACGACACTTGATAGACTATTTGTTAAGCGTCAATGTGCATTGTTTGTACGATTCCACGTAGGGATGATCTCTTTGCCAGAAAACGTTACAAGGAAAAGTTTGCCTTGGGCTTTATTGTATTGCTTATTCTATTTCTTCCACTTTAGCATATTTGTTATCCTCATAACTTTAAGCTTGATTTAGATTTAACAGGAGATTCTTAGTTTTTTAAAACATATGGTTAATTGATTAACTGATATCCGGTATTTTAAGATTTTACAACCTCGCGGAAACTTTAATTTTTGTAAGATTACAAGTACGTTATGATTGAAACTACATTTTACTTTTTAGCTAAATTTCATCAACATCTATCCAGTAGTTACTGAGTAAAACTGTAACAAGTATACACATATCCTCATAAACTTTCATATTTAAAATATTTGACTAGCTTGCTCGCTTGCTTTGTCCGTCCTCCTTAATCCGATTCTGTCTCATAATCCGTTCTTAACGGATTTCTACTAATTTTGAGTACCTCTCTGGCGCAGTCAGTAGTGCTGTGGATCTCAAGATCGGTCCTGGTTTGGATTCCCATCTCGGGTCTGTTTATAATTTCTAAAATCATTGAGGTCTGGACCGGTGGTAGGCATCGGCTATGGCTAGCTGCCACCCTAGCACAAAGATGTATCGTCAAGCTATATAGCATTCAGATACGATGTCACATAGAAACCGTCAAAGTATGAATAGATTATACTTGTACCTGTTACAAGTAAGTCCGCTTCCTTCTTAAATTACATCGTCAACATCAGGCGAGATAGCAGAAAAGTATTTTGAAACCTCACTAAATTCTTAAATGAGTTCTTAGTTTTTATTTGAGGTTTGACCAGAAAACTGGTCACTTTACTGTGTTCATGTATTTAAAACTACAATTTTGAATTGTTCTCTTTTGTTGTAGGCTGCGTTCGTTATACTCGTAGCTGCCACACTGGGCTTTGGCAGCGCCGCTGTTGACAGAAAAATGAAAACTAACCTTTGAGGCTTCACAAATTGCTAATTGATTGACCGGACGCGCCTGTGGTTACAAAATACAAAGTCTGTTGAAAAAAAACAAAAAGTAGATTATTTTAACTAACTTTTCAATGACCTATTATTGCAGTTCATAGGTCCTCTTAGGCGAGGTGTATGATGTTTATAACTATTGAAATTTCTTCATAAAAAAAAAACAAATACCAATGTTTTGTAGCCCATACCCAAGACTGTATACTTAGTTGATAGTTTAACATGTTCACTACGTCGGCCTTTTAACTAACTTAGAGTAACTTTTGAGTGATTTGTCATTGTTATTGTTAATTAATTCTAAGTCACGTGATTTCGTACTCGCTATTGTAATGCTAACAATAAAAATTGTGATTATAATCGTAGGAATAAAAATGTCATTCGGTGGCTATTGGCAACTAAGTATCATAGAATAGTAGAATAGATACCTTGGCATTGCGATTTTCGTTAAGTGGGCTTTACCGAATACGAAAAATGCGGTTGTTATTTATTTGATTTTAATTATAATAATATGAGGATAATGTACGTCAAAGTTAATGAATAGGCCAGCTGGACCGCCTAGCTAACAACTAAGGTGCTCACACTCTATGACAATGTAATTGAATGTGTGGATACCCTTAGATATGTAGGCAAATAGTATTACCATCAAGCGCTATAGGTTGAGGCAGATGCGTCTGTGGCACATTACGCTGAATGTGCAGACGGAGACATCTGCGCCGGGAGCACGCTCATTTACGCTTACGAGTGCGGGTTGAACATAACTGTTGCAGATACAAAAAAAAAATATTTCTTAGTGAACCAAATAAAGACAGATTATATTAGTACGAAAAATATTAGCCGTGGTCAGTTTTTATAGACGTATATCATTTTCTCGTATTTCAATTATCTTTTTGCTTACCAAACTTAATATTATTGTAAAGAGGTATAATTTGAATTTTTGTATGTAACGAATGAACGAACACTATTGAAATTAAATTGAATATTTGCTAATACAATATAGAGCAAAAGCTGACTTTTGCTTGAGCAGTCTCCTCTCCCAATTTGAGGGGTTAGGCTAATAGTCCACCACGCCGGACCAATACGGATCGGCAGACTTCACACGTGTATAGAATTAAGAAAAATCTCAGGTATGACATTTTCCTCGCGATATTTTTGCCCTCACCGTTTGAGAGACGTAATATTTAATTTCTTAAAATGCACGTAACTGAAAAGTTAGCGGTGCCTGCCCCGGACAAGATTCGAACCATCGCCATCAGAATCGAATACTCTCACGGCAATCAAGAGTCATGATAGCCGTGATAGCCTCATAATACGTTACCAAATTATTATCCAACAACAGAGATTCTATAATATTACACTCGTATCATGCTTGCAAAAGTTATTCACGAAGATTAACTGGAACACTTTTTCCCTGTAAAGTGTTCATTTACAGTGAAAATGTTTGCTGCCAAAATTTTTATATTCAAAGGCTCATTTTGAAGCTGTACTTTAAAATTTTTCATTTGCATAATCACACAAAAAGTTTATTTCACGTTAAATATACTACAGGCTAATAGTTGCCTGTGACTTTGCCTGTGTTTAATTTCTGATTTCCCAGGAGCCTTTTCTCTGTGGCTTTTAAAATATTTACATGCAGTAATACTTGCATCTCTGAAGTATGACAATGATGTGAAGATGTGTGGGACAAACAAGATAATAGTTTATATTAACATTTTGCTTCATAAAATATAGCAGTTGTTGCCTAATTTATGACTATCATTGCGAATTTACTTAAGTTTTAGTATAGTGTAGTAAGCAGTAAGAATATGTGTGTCAGGATCACTATCCCGGGTTCGAATCCTGTGTCAAGCTGCAGAACACTGAGATTTTCTTTCTTCTTCTTTCAAATTTCAACATTAATTTTCAACTCGGAGTGTGAAAAATTGGTGGTGCTTCTCCCCCGTGGCTCGAAGAGCACGTCAGCCCGTCGGTAATGATCATGATCCATTAACATCTGATAGTAAATGAGCTTTGAAGCAGCGAGGTGTGTCGAGGCCAAATCTAAGTCCACAACGTAGAGGCAATCTAAGTTTTATACTGCCTCAGAGAACACTAAAGGCCGTCGGTCCCAGTCATTATAAGAATCTAAACAAAACATTAAGTCCGTGTGTGTATATTTTATTATGTAAAGTGTCACAGACAGGCTATTCAGAGCGCGGCGCTCTTAACCTTCCTCGGTGCAGCGAAAATGGAGTGAATAAACGTAAACTTTTTCACTCGGATGCTCTGACCCACCAAATTACGCCGCAAAATGTAAGCGAGCTTTGAAAAGAGCAGACACTTTGCACTCAGTCACGAATAAGTAACGAAGGTTTTGAATGCACTTAGTGTTAAAAGTCCACGGACGTTGAGTGCACTCGACTCAAATAAGGATGTGAAATGTCTAAAATAGATAGTGATGTATCCTTGCGGACTCTTTCATTGTCAATTTGTGTGATTAAACTGTCTCAAACAAACCACAGGATCTAGTTTAGTTTGCATTGCTACGGATACCAAGAATTTGGATTCGGGTTGTAAGTTTCGATTATGAAAGGCTTAGAGATTTTTCTTTTTTCAGTTGCAGGCCAGTAATGTTAAAGTTTTACATGTTACGAATACCAAACCGGTCATTGTAATTAATATTATTGGTCGTTAAAGCAAAACTTTTGATTTCATCGCGTTAAACTAAATTAAGATTAAAAGTTATTGTGTTTAGATAGTTTAGTGTGTTTAGATGATTAGATTATAAGGTTCAAGCTAAAAATCAGCTCTACTTGAAAATATTGTGACGAGTGCCATAATGTTGAATTAAACCTTTTTTATTTATTCTTTCTTTATAAAACAAAAATGAAGAACCTATTTTTAGATTGTTTTGTGTTATTCTCCAAGTTTAATGTTTTCCGCAGTTTCCCGGTGGCAGGTAATACCTACTCGGTTTGGTGTTACACATTAAAAAATCCACGGGCGAAGATAAAACGCAACCGGAGGATTAAAGGGCCTCAGTGGGCGGCCACAGAACGGTATCCGATGCTCAAATCTGTATTGTGTACGTTTTAGATTGTATCGAAGCCTCCGTATATACTAAGTTATAAGACACAAGCGGACAAGTAGTAGATTCCAATTTATTACTTTTGAGTGTCTTATGAATCGATTATGATATATTATAATAGTAAGATAGAATCCAGAAAGGTCATCCAACCTTTCTGGCACAGTTGGTAATGCAGTTTTCAACATATTGTTCTAGTCCTGCGTACTATTCAGTTCCAGTCCAGTTCAGGATTTATGTCTTATACATTGACTCAGGTCTACCCCCCTAGCCACGTCGATTCCCTTTCTACAATCGCTAACGCTTCGAAAACTAGAAAAATGTATGGAAATGACACATCTTGATCACGTGACCTGTCGATGGCAAATGTCATTCCAATACATCTTTCTAGTTTTCGAAGCGTTAGCAATCGTAGAAAGAGAATTGACGTGCCACTTGGCTAGTGGTGCATCGACCGTGCCTAGTTACCATCCAACCATCAAATGTATGCCAAATTCAATGCGAAGATATTTACTTGAATCTGTAAAATGATCCTTGTAATTTACAATTCCGAAACTGAATATCGGGATGTCCAGAAAATTGTGTGAATATTCAATCTTAGTCAACTCTAGCCGAGTATTCAAATTAAATTGTTAAAAAAATGTCATATTCTTTATTTCTTTTTACTTAGACCGGTAAAAAGTAAAACAAAATGTCGGCGGAAATTAAAGTCTCCGTTGTAACATTTAAGCGCCATTCCCGCAAGAGCCCGAAATTGTGAGATATGAATACCAACACAAGCGGCATACTACGACACTGCCCGTCAAGTGTGTGTCGCCCACGGAAGGGTTCCGTACACAAAGGGACCGCACAAGCTGAGTGACGTCTAGTCAACCATAATATGAAACTCAGTTTGCGCTGCTTGACTTCTAGTCACCCAGTTTGTTAAAACACTTTATAGAACGGAATAACATCGCCTGTAAATACTGCAAGAGACACGATGTACAAAGTGCCACCCTGTGTTACAGCTAAAGGCATTGGAGTTAAGCTTAATGCACTTGTAATATAATTACACCGGCAACCATGCCTTTCAAATCGATACTCAGCAACGCTGCTTGGAGGCAGAAATAAGCATGGTGGTATTATTCTTCTAGTCGAAAGTGACAGTAAGCTCTTCTATTGCAAACGTATGCTTCCAATCAAAATTATCTTCTTCTTAATCGTTCACTCTTGGCAGAGCGGTCATGGTTGCAATGATGAGCGATGCTTTTGGTGCAATGTTTCTCTACTTTTACGATTGATCTATCAACATTATAAACCCATTTAATGGATTGTTGCTCCCTATCTTCTATACGAGAGGAGATACGACTTCAAAGTATCATTACTCTAAAAAACGAAAAATAATATTGCACCTATGTCATTCCTATTGATCGGTTTTAAGGCGACGCTATGCCAAATAGGCTCTCAGAGTTTATTTTGTTTTTTGGCCCCGCCTTATGAAAGTGTGAGATTGTTTTTGTTTTACGTTTTGTTTATTTTCTGAGTTTTAAATTAAATATTTCGGAATTAAATAATTCAAATAATTTACAATCTCCAAAGGAATTAATTAACAAGCGATCGTCTGTCAAAGAGCAGATCACTAATATCTAAAAATTATATAAGCAGCATTTCTTTTGAGTCGGAGTTAAACAACATTCTATTAACTGAATTAATTTTAGAACTACAGCAAATTATTATTTACGAGTATTTATTTTTAATACGAATTTGAAAAAAGAAAAAAGTTGGCCAGTTTCATTAATTTTAATTAAACTACAGAACCCTAAACCGGTACGGGCTGCGTCAAAAGACACGTACGCATTAGCGTCTCCTTTTGCATGGTTCTCTCGTTCTGTTTGCGGATTTCTTTCCAAATTTCTCCTTTTTGTTCGGAAATAATGTTCTCCGTGCACGTGACAGTTCACAGAGTCTCTCTGAATAAGTATCGAATACTGTCTCAGTATCGAGTTTAAAACATGCAATTTTATCTTCATTTTTATGTGCTTCAGGAACACACACAGACAGACAGACACATCTAACTCGTAACACTATTCTTATTTAAGTCTGGTATTAAATATTGCAAGCATGAACTAATAATAGGTTGATCCCACTTCTGAATAAATACAATATCCCTTAGAACACAGTAATAATATTATTATTGGCATAGTGCGTGCAATTGCACACCAGAGCGTCGCTGTGACGTGTTTGAATTATAATATCGAGTTTCCCCCGAGGGGCGAAAACTCAATTTTCAGGCGCGTGCCTGTTATCAAATAAAACAAATTTGTTTATGGTTTTCGACACCGCGTATCGTATATGCAACGCTTCCGAAAAATGGAGTTTAGTAATTTGGTAGGCTTTGGTTATTTATTATTGACTTTACACAGTTACGAGTAAATATTAAGTTCCAAGTTGCTCAAAGTTATTTAAATAAAATGTAACGAAATTATTTATATTCTCTCGAATTACATTACAACCATATGATTTTATTATTAAACTACTTACTGTACAGAAATAAAATAGAATAATTTCCTACATCCATACAATACACGCTATTTTAGTCACAGATAAAACACATTATGTTAATGGGTTCAAAATAGAACCCATATTTTAATGACATATAGCCGGATACTCCGAATAGCCGGAGACAGATTACGATGGCATAAGATCTTAGGGGCAAAGATCGGAGATGGAGGTGGTCACGATCTTCACAAACGAAGCCTAAGACTCACGGAAGAGGAAACAAATACGTCTAAAAATTTTTATATTACCTAAAATATTTTTTAGCTTTCATTCAAAACTCAAAATATTTTTTTAAACAAGACATAGTTTACAAGTACCTACTTTTGAAATGTCAAGTTATACCATGATTGAATGGTGATATTTAAAGTTGAAAACTCAAAATTAAATTTACGAAGGTCTTAAAGATTTAGTTATATTTTTTGGTGTTTTTTATTTTGTTTGATTTCTACTGCAAAAGTAATAATAAAAACACTTTATTTCACCAAAAACAAAATAACTAAATTTCACAAAACAAATTAAGTGAAAATACAAACAATGGTGTAACGGCGGCCTTATCTCTAAAGTGATATCTTCCAGGCAACCGTTATTATAAGGAGTTCACGTCCACAAAGAGAAGTGGTTGTTGCGCAAATATCAACATAAAAAACTTACTTACTATAAAAAATAAATGAAATATATTTAGATAAAGCAGCTCCTTCTAAGTATTGTTCAAGTAACAGACGCAAAAGAAGCGTTACAAAAACAGAAGAAAGTTAACATAGCACATCTTTATGAAAATTGCGACGTCGGCGTCGGTAACTAGCTTACTCTAAGTACCACTTACCCTGATACATACTTTACGGGGTATTTACATTCAGCGAGACGGATAGGTAACGATAAATCTCACACTAGTGAAACTATTACAATTTTTGATTTAAATATCTATATTTAAATTGAAAATGATGATGAATCTAGGCTGATAATAGAATTTGTAAATAATTATTAATTTAAAATTTAGATTATTTATTGATACATCATAATAATTCACCATATTGAATTAAGAGCTGTGGATTTTCATCCTACTCCTAATAACCTTAACCCGCTTCCATCTTAGATTACATCATCACTTACCATCAGGTGAATTTATAAGTGAAGAATTCCAGATCAAGGGCTAACTTGTGAAGAATAAAAAAAAATTATTATGATGTATTTAATTTTCTAAAGCCGACATTATTGGGATCTAATTATGTATGATAAAGATTTTACGAGACAATCCAAAATATTATCGTTTTCTATCATGATGGAAAGAACTTTTTATATAAAAAATGTTATTCTAGCAAAATTCTGTTTGTCGGGATTTTTGAAAATGTGTGTTTTAAACTTGTAGTATAAAAGTCCTTTTCTGTACATACCGCGGTTCATTTAGTATAATTAGATGCCAGTAACTAGAACACATTGTAGTGAATTAACATCACTCAAACTTACGTAGTTTATCTACTTAGTTTGCTTAAATTTTAAACTGTGTAGACCTAACTGCTACGAATGTGCTACAAAATGCTACGATACTGAAGATAGTCCTTAAAAGTTATAGACATGACCATCTTATTTCTGTAGAAGATTTAACTGGATAAAATAAAACAAATTGTATGGCAATTGTTCTCTAAATAGATCAAATAGAACAAATTGTGTGGCAATTGTTCTCATCAATAGATGTGTGGTTTTCATTCCTGGAATTAAAATTATTTACTACTAACTTCAGCAGTTATCTCAATATTAAACTACTGTTATAGACGTACATCCAAGTGATTAAGAAGTTCCCTTTGGTGGCGCAAAGAAATCATTAGAATTTTTTAATTGGTTGCATTAAGTTGAAGTGTTTGTTCCAAGTTAGCTCGCCTTCTTACGAGTAGATTAAAAAGTCACTTAATAACACGAAGTAAAATGTGCAGGCACGCGGTATTGGATTTTTTTATTTAAAGAAAAATATAACATAATTAATTAATAGTATATTGTAAAGTAGTGTAAACCACACATATTGTTCGCGCAAAGGTAACGCTATCTATCCCTCTCCTACTCCAACGCATCCAATAAGTACGTCTCTGTCCCGCATAATCCCCGTTATTCCTAAACGCCGCTGAAAAACTAAATTAATAGTCGCACGTAATCAACCGCAACCTATATACGCTTTATGCGCACGCGCCGCGACAATTCATCTGTTTTTATGTTACGCTTTTATACTACCAAAAACTATCTGATAAAACTTGGCTGTGATTGTGAGTGAAAGAAGATACGAAGCGGTCTCAGTAAGTCCTTTCTATTTTCCTTCCCAAGCAAAGCCGAAACGCGAACATATTGTTGGTCCTTCGAGCCGGATTGAACCTCCTTTTTTCGCTAAACGCATTTCTTTCGCATATGTTTATACGCAAAGGTCCTTCGAGCTATTTAATTTTAATTCTACGCATTTTTTATTAGGCAATTTCGCCACGCCATTTTTATTTCGCTGTCGTGTTGCAATTATTTGAGTGTACCACTTTAAGAATTCGCTTAATGAATCTATACGTGACTTATTTTATACATACGCTGTTATAAACGCATTATTAGCATAAATTCGCTGTCGATCTCAATAATCTATTAGGTCTTACGCATATTTTCTTTCGCATCAAAACCTACCCTCGTTTGTATTCGCATAGACGATCATTCGCTTAATAGTTATTTCGCCTGTCCGCATATTACTCAGTAGTTACTTAATTGAGTAGGTATACCTACGTATTTGTTTAAGCCCTTTACGCTTTTATATACATTATATACAATATTATACGATTATACGATGCCTCCTCACACAACCGAATCGTTACCAGATGCAAGACACGAGATTTTAATTTAGAGTCACAAGTTCGCGCATATTTCAATTATATGCAGTCAATTTATTATGATCGTACGAGTGCACAAGAAAATCCTAGATGTTTTTTGAGTAAAGCCGCCAACATAAGTAGTATACGCAAAGAATACATGAGTCTACTCAAACAATTAAATATTGCCCGTATGCAATTCGACGCAAATTTCGAACCGAACTTTCAATCGCTACTCGCATTTGAAGAACTATATTCAGCTGTTCAATACACGTACAATAAAGAACTAGCAAAAATTTATGATCGAATTCCATCTGATTCTTCGCCTGTCGAAACGGAAATTACGCATACTGTGCCTAAAGAAATACCTACTTCTACACAAACCAACGCTTTCGTACCGTCAGAGGATTCAAAACATAAGTGCCCGCTTTGTAAACTTGATACGCATAACCACTTATACTGCTGCTCAGAGTTTTTAAAGTTGGTTCCGCGAGATCGTTATAATTTAGTTAAATCGCATAATGCATGTTTTTCGTGTTTGTCAATTTTTCACAAAAAAGGCTCGTGTAAAAGTATAAAATCATGTACGCACTGTAATTCTCAATCGCATCACTCTTTATTGTGTTTTTCGCATAAACCAAGCCGGGACGACACGTCTATTGGTAATAATAATCGTACGACAAGCTATACGCAAAATACCATCGATGTAGCAAATCAAGAACCGCCCGCCGTATCTTTGTGTTCCGTACATGAAAATACACAAGACGCTCGCACTGTTTTGCTTGGAACAGCTTCTATTCGCGCTTTAAATCAGTTTGGAGAAGAATTTACTCTTAGATGTTTAGTTGATAACGCTTCGCAACATAATTTTATTACAAGTGAATGTGCTAACCGCCTAGCATTAGATATTAAAACGCAGAAATATCCAATGAAAGTTAATGGGTTCAGTGGAACCACCAGTAACATAAGAGGTATTTCACACTTAACCATTTTTTCAAAATTCAATAATAACTCTTACGCACTCAACCCCTTGGTAGTAGACAAGATAACGGATAATCTGCCAACTTCGTATATTGATAAATCATTGCTTAGTCATTTATCGAATGTTCCGCTAGCAGATGATAAGTTCCATATACCTAGTGGGATTAATATTATTTTAGGCGCTCAATTCTTCACTACAATCCTTAGGCAAGGCCGAATTACACCTAGTCCTGGACTGCCACACGCATTTGAAACTACCCTAGGCTTTATTCTAATGGGTGACGCACCTGTATTACAAAATTCTTTTAAATCAAAAACACATCGCATTCGTGAAATCACTAATAATAATCGCTATAACTACACCCGCAGTTTCTCCAAGTTAGAAGAAAAACCGCTTCATAAAAATAACTTTATTAGTTCAAGAGAACCAGAAAAAGTATTTAATTATACCACGCAGCGCCAGACTCAAGAAAATTATTTTGTCAATTCATCCTTCAGGTCTGATCTCAAAAACACGCTTATTCGCTTCGCTAATTGATACACGCATTTAAATATTTCTATTTCATTGATACACGCATTTATATATTTCTATTTCATTGATACACGCATTTATATATTTCTATTTCATGGATACACGCATTTAAATATTTCTATTTCATTGATACACGCATTTATATATTTCTATATATTTCATTGATACACGCATTTAAATATTTCTATTTCATTGATACACGCATTTAAATATTTCTATTTTATTGATACACGCATTTAAATATTTCTATCCCTCACGCTGAATGAAACGCTAAACTAATTTAAAATATTTACAAATACCGCGCTTAATCGCTTCTTATAATTTTTCCCGCTAAAGATTTGGCTCAGTTATGTGTTTTACTTAATTATCTACTAACTTATCGCAATTTCATAGAATTAATTTTACGTAAAATGTAATATCCCGCATGTTTAGGTAAATACAAAACCAATGGACCGCTGTCCATAATAATTATAAAACTTATAGAAATTACATAACACCGCGAAGTTAGTTTACATTTGAACTATTTAAAAATACACTTTATAAAACTATTTATTTAGTATTGGCGGACGCTAATAAAGATTCATACTATTCGCACCAAGATACAGTAGGTATAGTTTGTTAACTCAGTATAGAAAAAATTACGCCGGGTAAAATACCTAAACTTTACCGCTAGCAGTAAGAATTTGAAACGATTGTTTGCCGCGCAGACGAAATATTATGTACACTATTGTGGGTATTTCGCAAATTATTTAATACGCTCCGTTTTTTCACGCATATTATTAAACCTCGCATTAATATAAAACTCGATTCACATTTTGTTTCGCCCCACAGTAATACTGAAGTTTATAAAACACTAGCACGCTTATCTACAAACAATTATGCCTAATTAGATTCCAAAAATAATACGTTTTTGAATAAGGAAAACCAACGCGGTTGTTTATCTTACACAAAAACCCGCTCAGTTTGAACCGCATCTTTTGGGGTTTAGCCAATTGCTTGTATTTCAACTTGCAATAAAATAGTTAATAGGATTCTACGCTTTAGCTTTAGATAACTTACAAAAGTCTAAAGTATTCGCATTAAAAATTAGAGTTATACTTTCTCTAATAAACACGCATATTTATTTTAACTTTAGATAAATTACAAAAGTCTAAAGTCTGTATTCGCATTAAAAATTAGGGTTATCTTTACTTTAAAAAACCACGCATATTCATTTATAAACTTTAGTTAACTTGACTAAAGTATTCGCATTCCTTAGGGTTATCATACCCAATACGCATTTTTAATTTTAAGTTTCGCTTTTTCATAACGCTCGCAAAAGTTAATTATTATTTAGTTAGTTTAAACGCTTACAATTATTCGCTATTCACGCACATACAAACGCACGTCCAAATTGGGCATTGTAGGTTAAGTATATAGTTTTAGGTACTTAACAATTAACGCTGTATAAAGATACGTCGCTCACTCATAGCACGCTCATCCAACTGGATGTAATATAGGTTAAGTATGTACTATTTGTAGGTACATAAGAATTTCCGCTATGTTAAAAACAAAACGCTAACGTTTGTCTAAATATTTCGCTATTTTATCGCTTAAATGCACTTATTATATTCGCAAATTGTTTTTATTTAAAAACATTATTTATTACGCTCGCATTCATCAATACAAATTTTATTCGTTACACACATTACATAAAAACATCGCTATACTCGTAGGTACCTCATGTACCTAGTTGAAAGAATTCTATGAGTTGGTTGTCGCATAGCCTACCTACCACTACATGGAACTTCTTTCGATTCAAAACTCAAATTATTTTATACCTCGCATATGTCATATTGTAAACTTCACAAATAACTATAATATTTATTGTATTAATATCACGCTAGTTCGCAATAATTTTGTTAAGTATATTTCGCAAATGTTTTATCTCGCCTACTCGAACAGTTAGATGTGGGTACCCACATATTTTATATTCTAACACGCTCCTGGCCTCATGGAAATTTGATACGTATTTATAAAGCGCTTCGACATACTATCGATTGCAGTTAAATATCGGAATTTCTTCGTCGCGCGTTCGGACAGTACACGTGATAGATGTCGCTTATTATATTGAATCGCTTCGCAGATGTATTAATCCACGCATTTAATTTACTTTTCATTGCGCGCTTGGATAAAAACTCATTAAATGTTGTGCTAACATTTGGCGCAATGAATATGTGCGTAATGTACTAGTTCGAGAGTGTCGAGATGAAAGAATTCTTTAAGTTTACGCTTTTCATTTCTCGCTAACATTAACTCCTTAAAATGTCATGCGAACATTTGGCGCAACGGATTTGCATACATTGCTAGTTCGATATAAGCAAGATTGACGCACGCGACCGATACCAACCGGAACAGTTTGTTAATAATGCAGTTAACTATAATAGCTATTGGGTAATATTATTAAACTATCCATATACTATAAGGATAGACATTCACGCAACGCTTTCGTTAAGATTATTAAGAAGTGGTATACTCAGATGATCTGTAATACGCTCACGCATCATTCCTACTCAGTACTAATTTTAATTGAGTTTATTTTTTTGTTTTAGTATTTCTTTTTTTTTTTATTATATACTCATTCGCTTCCTCTTTTGAAAGCTTTTCAAAGCTTTCAAAGCTGGGCAGTATGTTCGCGCAAAGGTAACGCTATCTATCCCTCTCCTACTCCAACGCATCCAATAAGTACGTCTCTGTCCCGCATAATCCCCGTTATTCCTAAACGCCGCTGAAAAACTAAATTAATAGTCGCACGTAATCAACCGCAACCTATATACGCTTTATGCGCACGCGCCGCGACAATTCATCTGTTTTTATGTTACGCTTTTATACTACCAAAAACTATCTGATAAAACTTGGCTGTGATTGTGAGTGAAAGAAGATACGAAGCGGTCTCAGTAAGTCCTTTCTATTTTCCTTCCCAAGCAAAGCCGAAACGCGAACACATATCCACTGGGCTATCACGGCTCTTGATGATAATTATGTGCCTACCCGATTGATGATATAAATAATACCTTTATAAAAGCTTTTTTTGACATTTATTCCGCCATATTAATGAATTTAGAGGACAGTCAGACTTAACATATTTTGTTTTGTTTATTAAATCCTTTATAATCTCAGACCAATTATTGTATAGGACCTGCCTCGCTAGACGTTACTTTTCTGTCAAAGAATATGATCAACGATCCAATGCGATTATAGAAACTGTCTCTATAGTATCGATGTTAAATAGTTGTAATCGTGTTCGTCGGTTAAAGAGCTCCGTAAAAATACCTTTTTGTGTAATTGATTGCGTAAAAACCGGACAAAAACTTCTAGTTTAGTATAAGATATATACCAAATCTAAGCTCGTTTTCTTCAGAAAATGACAGACAATTTTGTTCGTGACTATGAGTGCAATACAGGTCCTTTTATAATTGGTCTGAGTTTATAATTTATACATTTCACGTTTAAACACAGTCTGGAACCCATTTTGTTTAGACTGTCCTAAAGCTACAATATTTTTGCGCTTCGGTTCTCTTAATATAACATTAAAGACTCGTAACACTATCAATAATGCTAATAATGTTTCGTTTGCGATAATTTACCACAATTTAAGAGAAAGCGAGATGTTACTACTTAGCTCAGTACTTACTTTAATAATCATGGCACGTACATTTTAATTTTGTTGGTTATAACAGAGGTTTGATATTATAACAGTCAGGCAAAAGGAAGGGCAAATTCTCTACAAGGTGGGGTTTGGCGGTCAGGACTCCGGAGAGTCCCTAAAAGCCGTATGTATTCTGTTTTCATTTTGTGTTCATATTCATCGTTCATTGTATCAACTGCAGCTCAAACTCAAAGCTAGCAATAATCATCTGAATGGGCGGCCGTGTTAGACCGGCTCGGCCGCGCGCCGGCTTACCCCGTAGAGACGGTCCTCCCGACTGTACTACGCGAGAGCTCCTATTTATATCGCAAACCGTTAAACATTTCGTTAGCGTGATGTAGAACTTTCGTTAATATCTTCTAAACTATTGAAGTTATTTGAATTTTTATTGTTGTTATGTGTTTGTACACTCCTATGTTATTAAATCTACAAGGCATGATTTTTGGAAAATAAACAGAACATTTAATTTTCTTTAGATTCTACTACAAATTACTACATTTTAACATAAAATTTCACATTAAAATAGTCACGCGCTATTCTGGACTATAATCTATTTTTTTTGCAAAATTTCATCCAGATGCATAAATCCGTTCAGACAGAGTTGAGTATAAACTTTCATCATATAAATTTGTCTATAAATCACTCTTATAGTATGATATTAGCAACTCACACTGCCGAGTTATAAAAACATCGTTACAGAATATCGTTATAGATAACTTAGTAAAAAGTTGGTCGTATAGTGTGCGGGAAACTTTAGGGTCTGTTATACCCGAACAAAAGTGACAATTCGAAACAATTGCTCAGTTTTCTTTTGAAAACTAATTTAGGAGATTAAATTTAATTAAAGTAAGCGCCAGCTGTGAAAACATTCCGTCGGGCGCTCGCGACCATGACATGCGCACACAGTTAGACATGTCGCACGACTAAATAAATAATATTACCAGCGATAAAACATAGCCTATAGTACTCGGGGATAATGTAACTTCCCAACAGTGAAAGAATTTTTCAAATCCGTTCAGAGCCTATTCAACGCAAACAAACAATAAATCTTTCCGCTTTATAAAATTAGTATAGATAACAATCAATTTTATTTGTACCATCGTGTTCGACCGACATTTTTATTACTTTACTACATTTGTGTGTTCATTCATTCATTTATATATTCAATTAACAGTTATAATAGAAAGCCTGACCATCGTGATCTCATAATAGTTAATATTTTGTAGCCCATGTGCTTTTTATACTATTTTAAAGGGAGATATATTATACGATAGACAACTTGGACCATGATGGTTTTGGGAAGTAGCATAATATTATGTCTAGACCCGCAATACTTATACCATGAGCAGTCGCAAGACCTTCATGGCTACCCCTTGTGAGAGACACTTAAAGTTTAATATTTGTCAGTGTTATTCAAAGAGTAAAACTTCTACTATTTAAAAATGACCGCGTTTTAAATCTAAGCTTAGATGAATTAAAAATCAGACAATCATTTGGACTCCTAACTTTAAGCTGAAGAATTTTGTTTGATTGAACGCGCTAATCTCAGGAACTACTGGTCCGATTTAAAAATTCTTTCAGTTTTAGATAGCCCGTTTATCGACGAAGGCTATATATTATCCCCGTATTCCTACGGGAACGAAAACCACGCGGGTAAACCGCGCGGAGTCAGCTAGTGTAAGATAAAATGTCTTGAAACAAAAAGCATCAAACTTGTATAAGCTCTATAATAACTTAGGATTATTGTAACAGTTATTCTATATCGCGTAAGCCTCTTAGGACTTGGCGGTCGTAAGTGTAAGCGGAAATTGAGAGAGTTATTATTACCAGCTTCACTGCTGCCCACCGCTGGGAAAACTAGGCACACCATACAAGCATAAAAGTGCTGCCTACCCTAGATTTTATCAAGTGTATTAAACGAGGTTTATTCGTTGTTTATAACTTTTGCAACATCATATTATTATGTTAGAATCACGTATAAATCTAATCTATCTATAATATAAAAATGAATCGCAAAATGCGTTGGTAAGTGCATAACTCAACAACGCCTGGACCAATTTGACCAATTCTTTTTTTTAAATATTCGATGAAGTTTTGGGATGGTTCTTACGGCGAGAAAAATTCGAATATTTGCCGAAAAAACCATAAAAATAGCCCTTTTCTTTTTCCCATACAAATGTTTTTCTGGCTAAAACGTTATCAATTTGAGCTTTATTGTTATTGTATAAAGTTCATATTAATAAAAATTAGAAAACGGAGTAAGGGTGGGGTAGGGTAGAGTAGGGTAGGGGTAGGGTATGGTAGGGTAGGGATAAGGTAGGGTAGGGGTAGGGCAGGGTAGGGGTGAAAGTTTACATCGAGTTTCACGCGAACGAAGTCGCGGGCGTCCGCTAGTTAACTCATATTTTTGTCAAAAATACACGCCATTTTTTTGATTAGCCAATGTGGCTTCAGATCCTGAGGTCCTGGGTTCGATTGCTGGGTCAAGCTGTGCAATACCGAGCAAATTTCTTTGTAGGATAAAAGAAAATTTCTCAGGTTGGAGTGGGGTAGTTGGTGGTGTTACACCCCATGTTAAGTCGTCGGTAATTGATAATATAGTAATCGTTAAAAAAGTTCAACATTATTATTTAGGCTCACCGACGCGTATTGAAGCAGCGTGGTGGGTCTAAGCTACATATCCCTTCTTAAATAAGGAGGGAGGCCTAGCCTGTAATGGGTCGTTAATATTGGCTGATAATGATGATGAAACCGTTTGTGGGAGTGCTATAGGGTATTTTATTTGCCAACTTTACTTGATTTATTACTTTTTATAAGTGTTTCAAATAAAAAATACAGGGTATAATTTAATAAACATAATCGCAAACTTTGGCTAGGATATTCTTATAAAAATTGTTCTCATACGGATAGCAGTATATTTTGACCCACCATTCAACAAATTAAATACCACGTATCTCAATCGTTGAAGGAAAACATCGTGAGGAAACCAGAAAGGAGAATTTTCGTAATTCTCTAGGTCTGTGAAGTCTGCCAATCCGTATTTGGCCAACACAGACTATGGCCTGGCCCCTCTAATTCTGACAGGAGCCTCTGCTCAATAGTGACCCCGAACATGGGTTGTTAAAGATGATTCAACAAAAGATAGCTAGTACAATCAAAAGTCAATAAAGAGTAAGAATAAATTGAAATGAAACTTTTAAGCTTTTAATCAGTCGTTTAAAGCTAAGAGGATTAGAAGAGGGATCCAATAATAAGTCGGCTTATCTTACATAACCATTCTAATACTAACTATCCGGAAAAGCACATTTATTTCTAACGAAGATAGCTTCATTTTTGACGACGAGCTAAGTGCACACTAGTAGTTGCCCAGGTCGTTACTGATGATGATGATGTAGACAATTGATGGAAGTGTAGGAGAAGCAAAAGTCAAACCACTTGGGAGTTTTTATCGAAAATCCTGCTGAGAGATAATTATAACTAAGTGCTTGGTGGAATATTCTTCTTTGACATATCTAAACAAAGCATACTCATATATCTATCGTTAAAGGAAACTATACCCATTTTATCATGAAAAAAAAAACATGGTCGAGTACAATAATAGTTTAAATCGATTTTCAACGGACGAAGTCATCGGCGTCCGCTTGTTCTATAATAAACAAAGAGGTTATTTTTTCATTGCAGCTAATTAAGAAATGGGTAACACAGAACAGCCCCAACAATATTCCCCACTCGCTCCGAATGTAATAATTTCGAACAAGAGGTGCCTAAATTAAAAAAATATCTTCCCTCGAGAGCATTGTCTGAGATCGTTGAACCTTTATACCTTTTTATTATTTCTGTCTCACTGCGATTTTTACATGTTTGTTATCCGTGACTTTGAACGAAATTAACGAGGATTCTCAGAGAAATGTAGAATTTTTAGGGTTCCAAAAGTACTTACATATTGTTCTAAAACTATTCAACAATACTAGTGTTTAGTTTTGTGAAGATAAATATATAAGTAACGAAAAAAATTAACACCTATCTAAGAATTAAAAATTATGGTCAGATAAAAAAAACACGATACATTAACATCGTTCGGAATCCTCTTTACGCGAATTTTTTCTCACACTTCTCCGATATTTTATTCAGAATTTCATTATTAGTTTATTTTTAATAGTCCACATGCATAACTCTCTTACAATAAACGGGGAGGGGACACCCACCATTTTATAGGTGCAAATCCGTACTAATGTTAATATAATAAAGCTAAGGAGTTTCTTTGTTTGGTTGTACGCGTTAATCACAGGAATTTAATTGAAAAATTATTCTTGTGTTACATAGCCCATTTACTGAAGAAGGCTAGGACCACTAGGACCTTTAAAAGTGGAATATTTTTGAAAAATGGGACATGGGAATATCAATTGTTTCTTTTCAAAGATTCTATTGTGTGCACTGCGTAAACAGACGTTACGCAAAAATCATGTTAAACGGAATTATTGAAGTACAATAGAGCCAGTGGCGTGCATAAGGTTGTCGATCAGGGTATGCACCAGTAATAAAATTAAGCAAACTGGAAAAATCTGTGTTTATAATAAGCATTAAGAATTCAACTCTTAGGGTATGCAGTACTTTAATGCATGTATGAAGTGCACGTCACTGAATAGAACATTGATATGTATTTTTCAAAGTTGGCTATTGTCAAAGGCAGATAATTTAGATCGTGGAATTTACTATCCACCAACGATACGATCTAATATAGAAGTACGCGTACGCTTCAATACAACAGCAAAAACCTCCCGAGACTTCCCGTGTATTTCTTTTATTGTAATGAACGTGACACAAGTTTAGTCTAACGGGACTTGTTGTACAGTTTTGCTGAAAACGTTTTAGTCCGCCATTTGCTTACACAGCTGTTTGTCGGAAGTGAGGTGATTTGGAAGTTGAAACCGAAACTTTTCAATACTGTCAGCACTACTTTATCGTGAACTGATATCGAAATACTATAAGATTTAAATCGGATAAACGATTACGAAAAGAGTGAATACATTTTATTATTATGAGATATTTAAACGTAGAACAAAAAATACAAAGATATACATTCATAGAAATGCCTGGTTATGTGGGAAGTCATAGACCGTAATCGATAAAATCATTGTTTATACATTATACCTTAAAACCTATACTAATGCCTAGTATAGGTTTTAAGGTATACCATATTTTCCATTGGGTATAAAAGAAAATCAAGTTATGCCAAAGATCATTCATCACGAAATCTCAAAAATTGCTTGACGTGCAAAGATGAAATTTTGCAGGGAGGTAGTTTGTAGCCCTAAGACCTCATTAATCCGGTACTCTATTTAGTACCGGATTAATGAGGTCTAAGAGCGGTCGAAGTTTGGGCGTCCGCTAGTTGTAATATACTTACTTGCCAAGTCTACAAAAAAAGTATTACAAATACGACAGTAGTTGAGAATATCATCATCATGATTATCTACCCATATTCTGCTCACTGCTGAGCTCGAGTCTTCTCTGAGAATTAGAGGGGTTAGGTCAATAGTCTACCACGCTGGCCCAATGCGGATTGGCAGACTTCACACACGCAGAGAATTAAGAAAATTCTCTGGCATGCAGGTTCCCTCACGATGTTTTCCTTCGCCTTTTGAGACACGTGATATTTAATTTCTTAAAACGCACACAAATGAAAAGTTGGAGGTGCATGCCCCGGATTAGATTCGAACCTACGCCCTCCAGAATCGGAGGCAGAGATTATATCCACTGGCCTATCACGGCTTAGTTGAGAATATGAAATTGGCAAATTAATCGTGAAATTGAACAAAATTGTAAAGTGGGATATCTTCTTCTCAATTTGGTTTGAATCAATTGAGACGTTTGGGATTAATATAAATATTTAATGATGTATTTAAGTATAATTAATTTCCGTTGTCTGTAAACCATCACTCAAACAAATAAATACTAATTGTACAATTAAAATAATGATTTATATGGCGTACCAAATAATAACCATTACGTCCAATTTCTGAAATCCAAAATTTGAAATGGTGTGTAGATAATTTATCTTCGAAACAAGGTCATATTATTCAAATTAGAATAGATTATTCAAATATGCCTTTAAGTCTGAATTTACAGGGAATAGCGTAGAATGAAATTTTAGTTATCTCTTTGGTGCAGTTTTGATTATGTAGCTTTTTAACTGTTCACGTCTTAGGTCAATAGAGGAATTATACATCACTAGTAAACGCCGCGCGGTTTCACCTGCGTGGTTCCCGTTCCAGTCGGAATACGGGGATAAAGCAGCCTATATCGTTCCTCGTTAAATGGCCTATCTAACGCTGAAAGAACTTTTTAAATCAGACCAGTAGTTCTTGAGATTAGCGCGATCAAACAAACAACAAAGTCTTCAACTTTATAATATTAGTATAGATTATTATTAGCCTATTATAACTCTCCCCTTCAGGGCCAGGCCTCCCTTATTATAAAGAGAGTATAAATGGAGCTTGTAGATTCACCACGCTGCATCAATGCTGGTTGGTGGGCATAATGTTGAATTCTTTAACCACTAAAAGATGTTCTCCGGGGCATGGAGATGTAACATTAACGACTTCCTATTTTCAGGCTACAAACTTTTTCAGAAAAACTCCTAGAATTAAGAAAAGCTCAGCACTTCAGTCTGATCCAAGACTCGAACCCAGATGTGATCTGATACCACAAAGGCTAACCATTGGACCAACAAGACAGTTTACTGCAGTTGCAATTCCTGTTTGCTGGCCCTCGGCGATATATCATTAGTAATTACAGCCTAGTAGGCAAAGAGCGAGTGTAATTAAAGACGTGGCACAAAGTAGCGTAAGCCTACCGTAAGCTCTCGGAGCTTGATAGATGTAATTTGTGGAGACCCGACCGCGTGCCAGACTGATGCTATAAGTAAGATTTTGCGTAATTTTTCACATCAAGTATATTACTTTTTAGTTAAAAAGTACTTTTAAAAATTTATATCTTATAAATGTGACTAATATTCATTCCTCTCCAACTTAGCAAAGCGCTTGTTCTAGGAGGAGAGACCTCAATAGTTCATCGGGAATAGAACCCATGACCCAAACCAAAGTTATTGGTCTTTTAGTAGAGGCTCTATTGAGGCATTTAGTATTTAATCTAAAGTATGAGATATTTCAATTTTGACGCTCTTTGGGACGCAATTTGTAATGCTGTGATATTTAGTAGTGAGCTTTTAGACTTCTAGCTTGAATCTATTTAGAATTTTGTATTTTCTTAATTGGCTGTCCGAGACATCATCTAGTTCCCTATTGACAAAGATGTAATGCTAAACCATTTAGCGGTACGTCTTTGTCAGAGGTATGGGTACAATAACTTAGCTATACTTGTAGGTACCTCTTCTAAGTAAGCCTACCACCTTACCCACTTACCTTACCACCCTTTCTGTTTGGTGTCACAGACAGTCATATAATATCTAAGATAGGATGTACTGTTTGTGACACTAAAAAATGAAATAACTTATTTTCTTTCTTCTTTCTTCTTTCTTCTTTCTTTCTTATATCGCATCGTCACTTATCCTCAGGAAAGATCACAGTAAACGGCTAATTGTCATTAATAGCAAGCTGTAATAACCTATAATAAATAAAGTAGCCAAATCATCACTGAGAGGCCACAGTTCTATCCCCGCCCTCTCAGCTATAGTCGTCCTTTCACGAAAAGTTTTTTTTTAGGGGGGTAATGAAAATATTGGAATTTATAAGATTTAGCAAATATTAATGAATAAAATTTCCAAATTTCCCAAATTATACAGAGAATCTCCTAATTGCATTCAATTGTACTCGTATCTAAATACATAACATAATATTAATTGTTCGTATTTCCCTAATTCCTAAACGCTGGCGCTCCACGGAGCTCGTGCCAATAATAATAACATTAAGGATTACATGAACGGTAAAAGCTTACCAATGAATTGCTCCAATTACCGGTAGGTTGTTTTATCTGTCTATTTAGTAATGGGATAACAAAGTTTCGGGTTCCAATGAGATAAGTTAAAATCTTAATAAGGAAATACTGAAACAAACAAAAATTCAATATAATATATTCATCAACATCATTAGTAGCTGACAATCGAACCTGTGGTCTATTACTAACAACAACAATTGCCAACTGCGTCAACTAGTGACTTAGTGATAAAGTTTTAACCTGCAACTAATGATCAACCGGTCATTTAACTTGCTCTTCGAGGAGGAGTGTTTCTGCAAAATTTTCTAATTTCTGGTTGTAATATACAATTTGGAAAATAATAGAACCGCAGACGACTTCTTCAACGGATAACTGTTTTCTTATAAGAATTGAAAATTGTATTTTTTACTTATTGCTGGGAAACGAATCTCTGACTTCATAGCCCTAATGCAACAATATAAACTAGCACTTGCAGTATAGTATGCAGTTGCAGCTACCAAAAACCATGGTCTTGTGCCGCTTGGCATCAAAGACAATAATTTAGTTTAAAGTACCTCATTTACTTGTTTACCTAAAACCCAAAAAAGTAGATAAGCCCACATATGAGTACATTTATTACACGAACAGATTATAGCCATAAGCTGCAAACATACTCCGCTGAAGGTGTTAGGAAAGGAAAATAACTCATTCTCACGGAAAGCCGCAAAGTAAAAAATATCTGCGAACGGCTTAACTACGTGAAATCTTGTTTGTTACCGCAACAAACTATAAAATTATAAAACCTTCTCTAATAAATGTAAACTGACAGAACTGTGCACAATACAATTAAAATTAAAAATAACAATACAATTATTTACATTTAAAAATTAACACTTGATGAAATAATTAAAACCTACCATATCTACATGAATTAACACGGCAATATTTGCAAATATTATAACCTAAAAACATTATTATGTTTTGTAAAATTGGAGCTTGCTTACCTAGAAGGTGTCTATTAATTCACGCCTTGCAGGTGTTTATATTGTAGGTGGCAGGAAACACAGAACTATTTAACGTTCTGTCCGAGGCACGGGAGTGTGCCGTCACCTACATCTCAACTCCGGCTGAAAATTTGCACTGAAAATTTCGGGAAAGAAAGAAAAGCACTAGCTAACCAATGACCCCACGAAGCATTGATGTGAATTCATCTAAGGGATTATAAACTTTGAAGTATTTAGATTAAGAGGAATATTTTAATTAAGAAACAAACGGCATAGTTAAAGTAAAAATACAAGAGAATTCCGGAGAATAGAAATATTGTTGAATAAACTTATTCAGAGAGTGTACGAACTAGAAGGAAAACTCAATTGTTGCTGTTTGGTGATGTAAACACAAACTGTGCACAATTATTTCTTGATTATTTAAAAATCTCACAGAGAGAGGAATTCATTTGACTCGGCAATCTCCGAGAGGTGCTCTTTTTCTCTTTTGCGCTTTGTGGTCTTAATTATTTTTTTCTTTGAATCTCGTTTCATAGAGTTGGCGTTAAGAAAATGTAATTTGGTGCAAAACTAACGGCGAAAAAATAATTATTACTAGCGACGTAATTTTTGACGTAATAATTATGTACTAATCTCAGCTTATCAAGTAATTATTTCAAACAAGCGGACGCCTGCGACTTCGGTGAGAAATTCAATTGTTCACAATTTCCGCGGGAACCCCGGATTTTTCCGGGATGAAAAGCCTTGTTGTTCTTGTATGTTGCTCAATTACCACCTCTATCTTAGAGTGAAAGCCCCATTAAAATCAGTTTAGCCATTCCAAAGATTAGTCAGGATAAAAAGACTGACTGACAAAAATTTTAGAAAAGCTTGTAGGTATGTTTTTGGATTCCTTTAAATAACTATAAACACCAAAGAAGACAGGTGTTTTGAAATCAGAGACAGCCACTTCAATTTTCTGTTTTATACATTCAAATTTTAAAATCGATGCTTATACTATGCTTATAAAGCGGAAAAGTTTGTTTGTTTACTGTGGTGTTTAATGTGCTAATCTCAGGAATAATTAGTTAAAGTGTTTTTTTTTTAGATTTAACTAGTCTATGTATTGAGTAAGGTATAGGCTCTTAAACATTATCACGCTACGACCAATAGAAGCTAAACACCAATGAAAAATGTGTTGTTGTATTTTGTATTTTAGTCTATTCCGACGGGAACGGAAACTAAGCGGGAGAAACCGCGCTGCGTCTGCTTGTTGTTTAATGAGAATATCATGCTCAGTAATAAACATCCACTGATACCATCACTATAGTTTCGGCGACTGTCACCGTACCCATGCTATCAGAAAAACACTTTAGCTGATGGCCGCGACTTTGTTTCTGACTTTTCTAACTGCAAATAACAGATTCTCACACAAGGCTTCCGCTCCCATTCAGCCTTACAGTTGAACCACCTTAGTGAGTCTCTTTGTCGCAAAAGGAAAACATTCGTAGGTTTTGAGTTTGCTATCTGCAGTATTTTTGGATGGGCATTTTAACTATAGGTCAGTTAGTCAGTCAGACAGTTATCTATATCTAAGCCAATAGTATAAAGAGGTAAAATTTGATTTTTGGAGTAATAACTTCTTATGGCAGGGTAAACCGCTTCGTAACGTAACGCGTTACGGCGCTACATTATCTGCATTATCAACATCGTGACAGCGTGACAGGCGACGTGTCTAAGACACGTAGTCTACCAACACAATATCGACCACACCCACATCGTCTGAGATCAACTTTTATACTCAATTATTGAAATTAAAGGCTCGATTGGTTAAATGATTAAAACGTATAGCGTAAAGAGTATTTTAGTAATTTGAGGCCAAAAACGCGAGCCCCTGCCAAGGTTCGGAAATAATAAAGCGTTGAAAGTTAATTCTTCCTATATTACTCGTAGTTACTATAAAATACAAATGACAAATTAAGAAATAATGATAAAGTTACTGCGAGCTAAGCGAACTGCGGAACTGAAACGTTGCGTTAAGAGACCAGCGAATGGTTAATCGTTAAAATGTTATGGCAACCGTTGTCGAAAATAATATTGAGTTAGCATGAGAATAAAGAGCTGCTACAACACACCACCTCACATTTTCATGTTAATTTATATTAATACACAATGAAATCACAATACAACCATACATTGTACATACAGGTAGCGCCGAGCTATTGTATCGGCAAAATGCTGACATCGTAATCAGTTCGAGTGGTTACCTGAAACTTGACACTTGTTTACATTGCGGATAAAACTTATACTATAAGAGCGGAGTGCATTTTAATATCGACGGTTGGTTCTCATATGAAACGATACATTAAAGCTAGAAATGTTAAATTGCAAAAAAAAATTGTGATTGAACGAATGGCCCTGGTCTTGCTTAAAAACAACGCGACGCGATTATTACTCATTGCATTAAAATGTGTTATGCTACGTATAAGTGCCAGAAAAAATTCGATGGACCAGACTTATTTTACAACTAGCTGACGCCGCGCGGTTTCACCCACGTGGTTCCCGTTCCCATTGAAATAATATATATATATATATATAATAGCTTATAGCCTTCCTCGATAAATGAGCTGTCTAACATTGAAAGAATTTTACAAATCGGACCAGTAGTTCCTAAGATTAGCGAGTTCAAGCAAACAAACAAACAAACTCTTCAACTTTATAATATTAGTATGTATAGATCTCTATCTATCACTCTAATTACTGCTAAAGATTGTCGCCGTTGACTCTTTGAGTATAACGTGATAATTTGCTTACTTGTGCTACTTACGAGAATTCCATATTGCAGGCATGTTAAGTATTGTTTTCAATGTTGATTATGCGTTTCTTGGTTTTGGTCCGTATTAATTTACTTTATTGTAATATAATTCCAAAAAGTGATCCGAATAATCTATACTAATATTATAAACCTGAAGAGTTTGTTTGTTTGATTGAACGCGCTAATCACAGGAACTACTGGTCCGATTTGAAAAATTCTTTCATTGTTAGATAGCCCATTTATCGAGGTATAAGCTATATAATTATACCCATATTTCTACAAGAACGGGAACGACGCGGGTGAAACCGCGTGACGTCAGCTAGTCAATAATAAGCCCTATTTGGTTCACTATTGAACACGAGTTTCCTCTCAGAATGAGAGAGATGATTCTTGGTTGAACTTTTCAAGCAAGTAATTAAAAAAATATGAAAACAATCAAAAGGAAGGACAAATTCTCTACATGGGTGGTGTTCGGCGTTAGGGACAAGTCCTTAATAACCGTTTGGAATCTGCATCTTTCGTCAGTTACCCTTTCTTCTTCATGTCAATATTTTATCATGTCTTCAAATGTGTACTGTTGTTGCCTTTCAGCGTAACAGTCGACTGAATGGGCGGCCGTGTTAGACCGGCTCGGCCGCGCGCCGGCTTACCCTGTAGAGACGGTCCTCCCGACTGAACTACGCGAGAGCTCCTATTTATATCGCAAACCGTTAAACATTTCGTTAGCGTGATGTAGAACTTTCGCTTATATCTTCTTAATTGTTAGACTTATGTGAATTATTTTAATTGATTTATGTAGAGCTGCACCTACACATTGCGATTAGTATGTTTTTTGGTTGGTGTGGTTATACGGAAATAAAATAATTTTTAAAATAATTTATTAAATTATTTAAATTATATTCTAAGGTTTACGATATTATTTACACAACTAAACTTAAATCCTTATCAAAATGAATTACTTTATAATAAAGAAGATATTATAAAGATAAGATTTGCCTTTTACAGTATGTTAATTAGTCATATACTTTCGAAGATTGTAAAAGACGAAAAAATGCCGCTAAAAGACCCCTTGCGGTTTTACCCACATAGCTCTTGTTTACGTAAAAATACGAAGTAAACATAGCTTATAATACTCGCAAATAACGTAGCTTTCTATAAGTGAATAAGAATTTAAAATCGGTTGTCTAGATCCAGAGATAACCCTCTACAACCACACACAAACTTTACCTCGTTTTACACTAATATTATAAAGGCGAAAGTTTGTGTGTAAGTGGGTGATGTATGTTTGTTCCTCCTTTACGTTGCGGCTACGAAGCGATTTGGCTGAAATTTGAAATGGAAATAGATTTCACTCTGGATTAACACACTGGCATAACACACTTTCATCCCGGAAAAAGCCATGGTTCCCGTGTGATTTTTGAAAAACTGAATACCTCGCGGACGAAGTCGCGGGCGTCCGCTAGTAGTTATATATCTATACTAATATTATAAATGCGAAAGTAACTCTGTCTGTCTGTTTCCTTTTCACGGCTAAACGGCTGAACCGATCAAGATGAATTTTGGTATGATCGTAAATGGGACCTTTCAACAAAAAATAGGATACTTTTTGACCCTAAAATAAAAATAGAAGGGGGTGAAAGTTTGTATGGAAAGTCTTTAATTTTCAGAGTTACTCTTTTAATTATCCATCCTACTAATATTATAAACGCGAAAGTTTGTATGAATGTTTGTTACTCTTAAACGACGAAGTTACTAAACCGATTTCGTTAAATTTGGATTGGAAATAGATATTACTCTGGTTTAATACATAAGTTACCTTTTATCCCGGAACAGTCCATGATTCCCGAGGGATTTGTAAAAAACTGAATACCACGTGGACGAAGTCGCGGGCGTCCGCTAGTAGTTATATATTATTAATACTACTCTGTCAACCTTTGTTCAGGTAATAATAACTAAATAAATGGGAATAAAGACTAGAAACTTTTGATTTGTGTTATTGTTTGTAGTGACTAGTAAGTAGTGACATCGCCACCCGAGCCAGTACGAAATGCATTGTGTCGGCATTTCGGAAAATGATCCGACTAGCAGTCAGTTCGTCTTTGTTGACGTCATTGTATGGTTATGTACTCAGAATCTTCTCCTATGTAGAAATTCTAAAAAGACAATCTCCATCCTCAATATACATTTTATTTATAACCCGGGACTCGAAGCTACTACACTTCACAAACGACTAACTGCAAGGCTAACAAAGTAATTGGTCTATTGACTAAACACAATTACAATAATTACTATTACCACAAACCACAAATAAATTCAGTTCAATATAAAATATAATATGAAAAGATAATTAAGAGCAGCAATTTTTCATTTATAGAAATTGTTTTCCCGGACGCATAATTTCCAATTACTCACGTGATAAATGGAAAAATGACAACACTAATTATATTATTTAATAAACTATTGAAACTGAACAAATAAATTGTTATTCGTTGCACAAAACAATAGAACAAAAGATGATAGAGCGGTAATGTTATGGCAGTATAATTAACCAACTTTTGTTCTCTTTTACTTCCTCAGAAATCACAATCAATACTCGATACTAATTGCACATTCAAATACAACAACTAGCGAATACCCGCGACTTCTTCCACGTGAAGACTTGACAAATGCGACGTTGAAATATACACTTAACAAATTCGCTGCGGCACTGATTTTTCTGTACTTTCTTCTGGTGCGGTACGAGGTTTTTTGACCTCATAGTAAACTTTAAGTGGTGTGGTAAGAGGTCCACCAACCTCGTAACTCTTGACGACGCTAGGTGTACGAGGTCGATTGACCTTGTACCGCAGTGTTAATATTATTTTCAATGCCTTTGAAAAAGGCTATAATAGTAAGAGATTGAGAGCTATAGCGATAGGCAACCGAACATTGTACGTATATAAATTCCTTGTCCAACACAACCTGTGTTGTGTCCTCAGGGCAGGCAGTGTATTTCGTATATACAGGATGCTCGGGAGTATTTCCCATAACTCGGGGGTTATAATAATGTATCTTTATCGAAAATTAATTAAAAATGTTCAAGGAACATGTGTTCTAAAATAAATATTTTCAGATAATATAATTTTTTCTTTGGGAAATAGATCAATATCGTGTCCCATATACGCATCCTTATAATTATGACGTAGCACAGTTTTACGTATTTTAAAATGCAAGGATAGATTAAAGTGCGTTACATACATGGATAGTCGAATTTATTTAAATTCCTTTAAAGTTATTAATTTTTCATTAAAAAAAAAAATTGTTATGCAGTTCGGCTCCAATAAGTGAACTCGTCAACGCCTTGAAGTTATAATAGAAGAAGAAATAATTCCGAGCACCCTGTATAATGAAGTGCACGCCACTGTTGAAGGTCGTACTACCGTTACGTTCAGAAATCTGAAATTGTTAATTCGTTAGTTCGGATACTTTACTTTCTATTCAGTAAATACTGAAAAACATAGACCTATCACCTATGCGTATTGTAAAGACTTCCAAACGCTATGGCAACTATGGTGATAAGCGACGTGCATCCACTCGCTCATAGTACAAAAAAGAAATACCAATAACTAGAAACACAAAATAACGATTAACTTTTCGGAATTTGATTGACGTAAGATAAAGTTTGACATAATAAAGTGGAGGCGAAACTGTCAAAGTCACAGTTGATATATCGCGAAAGTTTCTGTAACTTCCGGCCGTTTGGCTAAACAGCTGATTTTGTGAAAATGTTTACTTTGATTTGAAGTCGTACTGATTTGGCAAGATCCTTGATATAATATGTATTTAGTACAAGTTTCAGCTCGCAATAATTAGCATCGTGTCCAATTTTCTACATTTTTTCCGCTATAAAAATAATAAGAAATTTTTATTCATCATCGTCATCGTCATGACTATCATCAGTCTATTTTAGTTGCCCATTGCAGGACCAGACCTCCCTCCGTACAGGAGAGGAGATATGGAGCTTAGACCGCTCCAGTGCGGTATAGTGTGCTTAGGGTAATAATGTTAAATTCTTTAACAGCTACTGACGATGATGTTTAAGATAATGACCGTTATACTTACGATAGGTATCTAAATATTAACTTATTTATTAATCTAACTCATTGGTCCCGTGGTTAGCTGGTTCAGCTACGGGCAAATGAGGTCCAGAGGTCGAATCCTGGGTCTTTCTAACAAAATACATTTTTGGGATTTTTCTTACAATCTATATCACTATAAAAGTGAAAGAAAAAAAAGTGCACCTGTACACACTGTTGCACTATAATATTTCCTGCGTTCATAGTTTCATCATGATTCAGACCGAAAACAAAAATAATAATTCGATCGGTATAATATTACAATATAGATTTCTTAAAATATAAAAGATCTCTAAAATGAAAAAAATAAAAAAGGAAAATAAACATTATAAAATTAAATAAAAAGCATTTAAAGGAAAAATACCTCGAGAAAATTGTTCTTTTATTATGTTAATATTTACTCATATGTTTTTCAAAATTAAAATATGAAAATTATAGTAGCTCAAACAGTAGGTAAAGTTGTAATATTTTTGCATAATTTACATATTTTCTTCTAAAAAGCAAAACTGCGGAAGCGTGTAACTTTTATATTATTCGGAGTGTATTTACGTTGAACTTAAATTTGTGTGTTAAGGTTACGCTAGCCGCGCATATCTGACATATATATAAAATACACTATATTGACAATTTCCAAATAATTAAAAAATAATGTATAATTAACCATGTAAAATTTAAATTAAAAACATCTTCGATACTCGTGAATAACGCTAATAATAGTTAGAATTTCATTCAATCATTTGAGGAAGTTATCGATATGTTCTGCTTAGTTTACTAGATCCGCATTAGAAATATCCTATCCTAGCCTATCCTAACCACCCGGCAATTTACTTATGCTTAAAAATATCTTGATAATTCTACTTTAATAATGACATTATTACTTTATAAAAAAAAAGTTTGCTACAACGTTATAGGACATTTTTAATTTATCTTCGATTTGTCCACAACGAGGACTAGCTTAGATTGTTGACCATTCAGCCTGAGTTTTAAGATATTTTTTAAAACTTATGATTGGTTTGTTTGTTCGTTTTTTTGTTTGTTAAGCTTGCTGGTAACAGAAAAAAATAATACAACAAAAAAATAATACAGCTTCAAATGTTACTACGCCGCTTTGATACACCGGCGGACATTTTTCCCTAGAACAGTGATAAAAAAAGGATTTTTCTTCAAGAAACATACTTTTTTTAAGCCAATTATTTAACCAGATCCTTATTTATATATCATATTATCATCACCATGTACTTTTATACGGGGATATACCTGGGTTCCCTGGGCCTACGTTGTATGGGCCGATGGGCATTCGCCTTTCCAGTTAAATTTGAAAAGTTAAATTTGATTTACACATACGTCCGCGACTTCGTCCGCGTATAATTCAGTTTATCACAAATCCCGCGGGAACCATGGATTTTTCCGGGATAAAAAGTAGCCTATGTGTTAATCCAGAGTAAAATCTATTTCATCCAAATTTCAGCCAAATCGCTTCAACAGCCGCAGTAAAAGAGGAACAAACATACTTACACACTTACAAACTTGCACACAAAATTTCACCTTTATAATATTAGTGTGACAATAGTAGTCTATCTAATACAACAGACTACTTTACAAAGTAAATTAATGAAATAAATTCTAAGTAAAAAAGATTGTACAATATAACTTGAGAGTAGAAAATGCTAATTAATTGCTACCGCAGCTAAAGGTCACCGGCCAGCGTCACCTTATGGTAACTAAGGTCTTGGTAGAACTATAATTTCACATTTTAAGCGCATTCTGTCCCGCAAGTTAAAATGAATGGCCAAAACGTAGGTTTATGAAGAGACGATAACATTATATTACTAGCTTTGCAAGCAGCTTACCTTTCACATCGCTAGTAAGTATGACTTAATAGAATGAGATGAAAGGAGGTTTTCATTTTTAGCAGAATTCAAAATTCAGAATTGTTGATATAATTCTCAGATGTAGAAACTTATATTTCAATGCAGTACAAAATCTTATTTTTATAAAAAATCGATTTATTATTATTTTACGCTGTTGTTCATAATCTAATGTAAATAAAGTAATTTCTGTATTAATAATGAAAGCTATTTATATTTCCAACTAGCGGACGCCCGCGACTTCGTCTGCGTAAAACCCTGCTACTACACCTAACCCTACTGTACCCTACCCCTACCCTACCCCTACCTTACTCCTACCCTACCCCTACCCTACCCCTATCCTACTACCCCTATGGTAGGGACCATGCGACGGCGACGGAAGCTTAAATAATGGAGTAACTTCTCTTATTTTCTCAACATTTCCCTTCACTGCTCTGCTCCTATAGCGGTAGCATGATGAAAAGTATACTTTAACCTGCCCATTAGTATGAAGAATAATTGTACCAAGTTTTGTTAAAATCCGTCGAGTAGTTTTTGTTTCTATAACGAACATACCACGCGACGGAAGCTAAAAAATTGAGTAACTTCTCCCGTTTTCCCAACATTTCCCTTCATTGCTCTGCTCCTATTGATCGTAGCGTGATGAAAAGTATACTATAACCTGCCCAGGAGTATGAAGAATAATTGTACCAAGTTTCGTTAAAATCCGTCGAGTAATTTTTGTTTCTATAACGAACATACCACGCGACGGAAGCTAAAAAATTGAGTAACTTCTCCCGTTTTCCCAACATTTCCCTTCATTGCTCTGCTCCTATTGATCGTAGCGTAATGAAAAGTATACTATAACCTGCCCAGGAGTATGAAGAATAATTGTACCAAGTTTCGTTAAAATCCGTCGAGTAGTTTTTGTTTCTATAAAGAACATACAGACAGACAGACAGACAGACAGACAGACAGACAGACAGACAAAAATTTTACTGATTGCATTTTTGGCATCAGTATCGACCTCTAATCACCCCCTGATAGTTATTTTGGAAATATATTTCATGTACAGAATTGACCTCTCTACAGATTTATTATAAGTATAGATATCTCCAAACGACTACGCCAATTTCAGGTTTTGAAGTAGGTACCTACCAACATGGCAAATTCGTTGATGACACTCCCATGTTAAGCGGGCGACGAGGGGAAAGGCTGCGGGTGTGAAATAGTGCGTACGGGGAAGTCATCAGGCGAGAGTATTTCATTCATCGCCACACACCCCCCGGCCCGCGCGGAATATCGGTAGTGTTACGAACGAAGTTGCCAAGCTATACGATCGCGTACGAAGATTGTCGCTCTACCACTTTTGTTTATAATTGGTGCCTGCATAGAAAACCGTCACCTTTATTCAACTAACTTGCCGGGGTATATACCTACCTGAAACTGTCACCCAATTGAATCTGCCTATTATTGAAAGCACTTCTTTCATTAATAAGCAAAAAGGCAAAATAAAAAAAAATCAAAATTCATTTATTTCAAGTAGGCTCAGTTTACAAGCACTTTTGACACGTCAGTTGACTATTTGTAAAGATTCTGCCACCGGTTCGGAAGGCAGGTTCTGCTGAGAAGATATCGGCAAGAAACTCAACAGTTGCTCTTTTGAAAAAGTCATACAGTATTATAATTTACAATTGATAACAATTACTGTTTACATTTCTTATAGTTTTACTTCCTGTGTGAAGGTGGAAGCTGATCCAACGGCCTCCAAGCATCTTTATCATTAAGGAACTCATGAATGTTGTAGTACCCTCGACTAAGTAAATGTTTTTTAACACATTGCTTAAAGCTATGCATTGGCAGGTCCATCACAGTCTTGGGGATCTTATTATAGAAGAGTACACCCAAACCTACAAAAGATTTTTTTACTCTTTGGAGACGATATGCAGAAATATGCAATAGGCTACTGGGAACTTAACCTAGTATCTATCGCTTGAATTTCTGCCTTAGGCATTTGAGTTTTTGAGATTTGATTGCTTTTACTTAGATAAATATTTTCATTAATCGGAACATTCAAGTAAAAAGCACTTAATTACATTCCCCCTCTCATCCCCCCTCTTGACAAACACCCCTACTTCATCTCCCGACACTTATTTCGTTAAAAGACGGATGACTTTTTTGAAGTTCGTTCCGACTGTGATTCCACTCAGCAAATAACTTTCAGCGAACTTTTGTAAGTTTATTGGGAATTCGATAAGTAATTCCAAGTCACCCTTACCAGTCTCGTACAATTTAACTGTTTGACACATGTCTTCGTTCTTCTGGAGTTGAAGTTTAGACTCAACATGCTGCACTAATGCGGGTTGGTGGGCTTAGGGTCCCGCTCCGACGGTTTAGCATGATCTTCGAAGCATGAGTATTTAACTGAGTTTAAGAGTAGTAAAAAAAAAGCTAAACATTTCATAGCCTTACCCACCTACTCTTACCGACTTGATCTCGTGTAAGTAGGGATAAAGATCCCTATATGCCAAACATTGGACCTACGAGGTAATTAAACAGTAATAGGATAAAATAATCAGCCTTCTTTAATGGCTCATTATTTAAGTGACGCTTTGCTCCGTGTTGTTACATATGGATTGGTAGGCTTAGTTAATAATGTTAAATTTTTTAACGACTACTATCAGATGGTATTGACGTGGCATAGGGTGTAAGAACACCAACATTCCAACAGCAATGCTTACTGAAAATTTCTGAAAATAAAGAAAATCTCAGTAATACACAGCCCGACACAGGACTCGAATCCAAGACCTCACGAAGGCCAAGCACTGGACCGACGCGGCAGTTAACCACTAGTAATGTAGTAAAGTAATTTGGTTAATCACTAGGTAACTAATCAGGTTTATTAACTATCAATCATTATTGTACTCTAATCTCGAGATTACATCATGACACTCAAATTGAAATACATTACATCTAGAACTGTAGATATAATATTATACAGCCCCCCCCCCCCATACTATTCACAATACGAGGGTGGTACTATCATTTAATTAATGTTAGTTTATAGTAATTGGTCGTAACTCGTTGGTCAGCCGATGTAACATCGGATGATGTAGCTTTGGGTTCGAATAGACCCAAATTAAATTAAAACTTGTAATCAAATAATGAAGAGAAAATATTGTTTTGATTGATAAAAGCAAACAGCTTTGAATAGGCTCTGAAACTACATTATCCCCGTATTTCCACGGAAATGGACACTACGCGAGTGAAACCGCGGGGCATCTGCTAGTATATAAATAATCCTGCTTTTTCAACTTTAACTAAGTCAGAACGAAGTAACGAAGCTTTACTTGCAGAATGAAAAGTATAAAAGGCTCAAAGTTTACGAGTGACCGTTAACAAGGGAGCCACTTCGTCAAAACCTGACTCAAATGCGTAATGAAAAAGGGAAATTGTAACGCAGAAATGAACAGGCTTTTTCTTGCAAAGAAGGCATCAAGAACTCAAAATCCTCCCCTCGGGGTTACAAAAATATCTGCGTATTCGAAATTAGGGCGTATCAGTTGAGTTAAAAATTTAAAAGCTTTATGTACTCAAAATTATTATAGTATCTTTTTTTCTTCTCTACAAGTTAGCTCTTGACTACAATCTCACCTGTGTGATGATGCAATCTAACATGGAAGCGGGCTAGCTTGTTAGAAGGAGGATGAAATTCACACTCCTTTCGGTTGTCGGTAGGGTGATAACAAGGCCGAAGTCTCCCACCAGCCAAAATTTCTATTATCCATTTAATTGTAAGACGAATATCTTAGCATTCCATAGATTCACCGTGCGTTTCCGTGTCCCTTGTGTCAGAGAGAAAATCTTGGATAGAAGCAGGCGTTACTTTGCGGAAGTTCATCATGATTATATAATAATTTATTTATTTTGCTATCATCGTCGACTTTTCGCGGATGATAGCAAAATAAATAAATCATTATATAATCAGATAGAAAATCTCCGAGCAGAGCTTGGGACTAGTGATTCAAATGGAGGGTTCAGGAGCTCCTTCACATTTTTACTAACTTTATCTACTAAATTTAAAATTGCTAATTTTAAAATTTTGGATTTCACATCAAAATTTAAACGTATTACTATACTTAGTATTTAAGTTTGGTTGCTTTTAATAAAATACTATTACTTTTTAAGAAATTAAAAGTGTCTCAAACGGTGAAAGAAAACATCGTGAGGAAACCTGCACCAGAGAATTTTCTTAATTTTCTGCGTGTGTGAAGTCTGCTAATCCGCATTGGGCCAGCGTGGTGGACTATTAACTTAACCCCTCTCATTTTGAGAGTAGATTCGAGCTCAGCAGTGAACCGCATATGGATTGATAACAAATACGGCTACAAAACCAATACAAAACATCGCAAACTAAAATTCAGTTGAATCCATTGACGATAGTTTCAATAACCAAAAATACATACTGGCATTCGCGCGGGTGAGTTTAGTGCTAAAATCCACGAATGTCTATTATTTCAGTGATAATGAAGTGAATCCAACCCGCGATGTTTGATTAGTGAAAGTGATTTAGCATCACTAAATAAACATTTAATTAAGCTAAGCGATTTCGCAGACGCGGACTTGTTTACGAGCGGGAACCGTCACAGGATAATAGACTGTTTTCTTTAGCGCGGCGGAACATGATCATTCGACAGGATTTGAGAACAATTTATTGCAGCATGGTGTAGAGCAGTGACGAGTTCAGACGAACATTGAAATTGGGCCTGAAGTAGATGCATGTGAGCCGTGATAGTCCAGTGGATATGACCTCTATCACTACACTAAAATGGGTGAAGGGTCATAACGGTAAGACTGGAAACGACAGGGCAGACGAACTCGCACGCAAAGTACAACACTGAGAGTTAATGGACCACTTCCTATAGTACCAATACCCTACAGTGTGTACAAGACATGGCTTCGCAAGGAGACACTGATGTCATATGCAGAGTCATGGACTAACACAAATGACTGCAAACACACAAAAAATTTTAATAAAAAAATTCAACCGACTTCCAACTCAAAAATTAGCCTAAACTAAAAAGCAAAAAATAACATCTTACCTATGTGCTACCTTCTGATCAGTTTGAAGGCGGTGCCAAGCCAGAGATGTTTTAATTTAAGCCGTTTAAATTACAAAATTTCTGTGGTTCTTTCAAAAACGGCTTTAATTAAAACATGACACTGGATTGGCACCGCTTTTTAGTTTAGGCTAATTTTTGAGTTGGAAGTCGGTTGAATTTTTTTATTAAAATTTTTATTTTTTAATTTTTAGTGTTAGCACACCTACTGAGTGTGAACAAAAATTAATAAACAATTAGCTAAAACGTATTTTCTTATGATAAGTATCTAAGTAATACAATCCCAATTTTAAAAATACTACCTTAACTCATACACAAAATTTCACTCCCTCTTTATCCACAGGTAATATGAATATTCAGAAAAACGTGAAAGGTGACCGTCCTCCGTCTTCATCACCAGACCCCCTATGCAGTCACAATCCATTTAGGTGAAAAGTTCTCATCAATACAAATTTATCAAGTCTAAAGACTAGGTAGCTACTGTGAACCGTCGAGGAGTTCCCTTAACTCTCCTTCATCTTCGTCACCAGACCCCTAATACAGTCACAACCTATCCAGGTGGAAAGTTCTCATCAATACAAAATTATCAAGTCAAAACACAAGGTAGCTACTGTGAACCGTCCAGGAGTTCCCTTAACTATCCTTCGTCTTCATCACCAGACCCCTAATACAGTCACAACTCATCTAGGTGGAAAGTTCTCATCAATACAAATTTATCAAGTCCAAACACAAGGTAGCTACTGTGAACCGTTGAGGAGTTCTCTTAACTGTCCTTCGTCTTCATCATCAGACCCTTAATACAGTCACAACCCAACTAGGTGGAAAGTTCTCATCAATACAAATAAATCAAGCCCAAACAAAAGGTACCTGCTGTAAATCGTTGACGAGTTCCATCGTCTGTGTTTCGGCTCCATCATCAGACCAACTCCAGACCTTCATAAAATTGTAGTGGCTTAAAATAGATTATGGAAACACTAACAAACGCACTAGCCGTCCCTACGATTTTCGAAAGTTCCCCTCGATTTCTCCAGGATGCCATCATCAGATCCTGACATGAAAAAAATAGGACCACCCTGGAATCAAACCCTTTGAAACAAAAAAAGAATTTTTAAAATCGGTCCACAAATGACGGAATTATCGCTGGACATACATAAAAAAAAAAAAAAAAAAACATACATACAGCCGAACGTAGAACCTCCTCCTTTTTGGAAGTCGGTTAAAAAGAGGCATTACTAAGGCTCAACCCACGTCTAACGACAAAACTACTTAAACTTAAACGTAGCAAACTTAAAACAGTAACAGAACTAATGACTGGCACTGTTCACTAAATAAACACCTTTTCGGTTCTAGGTATAACCGACAGTCCTCTTTGCGGAGCATGCATGGAGGAAGAAGAAACCCCGATACATGTTATGCTTAGATGCACAGGAGTATCTGAACAACGCGCAGCACACATTGGATCCCCAACAACACTTTATGAGGCGTTCAGCCACCTGGGTGGCCTGCTAAGCTTCTGAAGCGAGCTCGGCTGGCTGGAGTGACTCCAGCGGGGATCAGCACCAGAAGGACCTACGCACAACGGCCAACCCCTAGTGCCCAAATGCGGAAAAGGCCCAGAAAAGAAGAAGATGACCTCTATCTTCGATTCGACAGGTTCGAATCCACTACTAACTTTCAGTTTTGTGCATTTTAAAAAATCAAATATCACGTGTCTCAAACGTTGAAGAAAAATACCGTGAGAATACTTGTGAATTTTCTTAATTCTTTTTGTAACTATGTCAAGTCTGCTAATTCGCGTGGTGGCCTAATCCCTTTAATTCTGAGCAGAGACTAGTGCTCAACAGTGAGCCCAATACTTCTTGTTATGACGATGAAATGGAATTAAGCCGCGCTCTCTATCTCTGTTTATTGAGACTAGTGACGTTAAAATCGCGGCATGAGCGGTGTGAACATAATGGAAATGCCTAAACTATTGAGCGATTCAGCGAACTAACCTTGAACTAAATAACATGCTACTGTGTACTGTCATCAAGAAAAGTATTCAGACTTCTAGAGCAATAAATTAAAATGGAACGGAAAAACTTTGATCTTAAAAGGTTCAATTCCCGTCGTTTCGATATGGATAACTTTTTTCCTGTCGCCAGGATTTAATTTTAATATATAAATGCGGAAGGTCATTCATCACGAAATCTCGAAAACCGCTTATTGTGCAAAACTGAAATTTGGCTGGGAGGGTAGCTTATAGTTAGAAGATATTTACTAAGAACGGATTTTGCGTAGGGCAGAATTAGGAGGTCTAAGGGCGGAAGTGCGTCCGCTAGTAACCTTTAAATAGATTTGCATTTTATCTTTGTGCTCCTTGCATTTATGTTTAATGATTGTAATAACATCGATTGGTAGACCAAATGAAGAGAAAAAAAATATAGGGTAGGGGTAGAGTTGGGTAGGGGTAGGGTAGGGGTAGAGTTGGGTAGGGGTAGTTGAAAGTTTACATCGAGTTTCACGCGGACGAAGTCGCGGGTATCCGCTAGTTATTTAATAAAAGTTAGATGTTGTGTGTTGTTCCACTTATATATTATTTAGGTACTTAATTTTTATAATCTTATTATTTATAATTTTTTTCACCTATGCTAATATTTCACACCGCCTTCTGTCCCCGCCATAATTATAGGTACTCTTCTCCACAAAATCGTGGATCCGCTCCTGGTGGAGTTCGTTTTAGTGACTTTCTAGCGACTTTTGTTTATTTGATTAAGATTCTAGGGACTCGGAATTTTTGGAGTTGGCAACACTGCCCAGGAGCTCGTGCTTCGAGACCAAATGTTTCAATCACTGCACCAAACGACGCACTTTCCTTATGTTATTATAATCTAAAAACCTTCTTGAATATTCCTGTTTTGCATAATAATGTGCATTGACTCTCGTCTTAATCGTACGTTATGTGGAATGTAAACCCCAGCTTGTAAGAAGTCATTACAAAGTTGGTGGGAATTGTCCTCTTGCCTGGGAACTGCTACTGTAATACAGCTAACAGCTATTGCTATCATTAACAGGTTTATTGCTGCTGAAACAATTCCCTCGCGGAATTGCTGCAAGGAAACTGTTCTTGCGGTGAAGATATACTAAAAGACGAAAACTGGGACATAGTAGCAGATGAAAATTGAAACAGACTTTTTAATTACTCAGTTCGTCTCGTCACGTACTTGGTTGACGTGACACGTGAGCACTGATTTTGAAGAACAATTCTTTAAAAAAATGCAAAATGAAAGAACATATACTTATATAAATATTTTGGAATTGTCTTGATTGTGGTATCTTCACAGGTTGTATGTTACTTTGGTTTATTCTTTTCTCACACTAATAAAAAATATTCAGATAAGAAACAGTGAAAAATTATTAAGAGGTTCTTCTCTCGATTACAATATACCCACCAATACCCATATATTTTTTATCAAAATACACAAAAAAGGACCGAAACTATCTAGTTTCAGCCCTGTTTAAAATAACTAGAAGTTATTGTTAACTTACCTTTTTAGACCCGTTTTCAATAACTTTTAAAACATTTATTTTTGAATAATTATTCAATTTATAATAAAAACTAAATACTAAAATATTGTTAAGAACCTATTATAAATATAATACTAATCAAAATACTGTTGTTTTGCTCTTCTAAATTCTCAATTATTTATTTAGTTCATACAACACATTTATCGATTCAACTGAAAACTCTAATCTAAACTTTGTAGCTACAAAGCGTACAAAGTTTCGCATTACAGTTTTCCCGTAATTAATTGCGTCGTTCGTTCGCTAAATGAATTATTATTTATCTCCAGCAACAATGTGTTTTAATCTAAATAATACACAAAATCGGCGGCGAACGTGTCATGTAATCCATTACGCACGGGCAGCGTGTCGGCGCGTGTTGTGTGGGCTGTCATTCCAGCCAGCGCGGCTACGGCGCAAACGTCGAACTTATGGAGGCTACATATAGCGGTTTCAGACTAGCGTTTTATACGCGCGTATGACCTCGTTTCCTCCTCGTTGGAAGCGCATGTAGGCGCGCCTTTAAGGCACACGCTCAACTCGTACGAGCGTTGACTCACTTTTAAGCTCGTATAAGCGTGCGTATTCTAAAGTAATTTTTGATACGTTTAGAATCACTTCGCAGTTCTGGATAAAGTGTATTTAACCCAGCATTTTTTTCGTCGTCTCAGTCGATGTCAAATAAGTAACTTAAATAATAATGTTAAATATGCCCGTTTACGCGAGTCCGGTTTCTTGGAACGCCTAATGCAGCGCGCGTGTAAGCGCGTATGCTGAAACGACCGTAAACGCGCAAAAAATACTCTCGTCTGAAGTCACTCTTACAGCTGTTGCGACGACGCGAGGCAAAGCACTAATAAGGCAACACCCTTACAGAGACTATTAAGAGTTTTAATATAGTTTTAAAGCGAGGCGTTCTGTTTTGATTATGAACTAACGGACGCCCGCCACTTCGTACGCGTGAAATTCAGGTTTTTGCAATTCCTGTGGGAAGCATGGATTTTCATGAACCTTTATGTTGCTTTTACCATAAAATTAATTTAAATTACTTTAAATTTATTTTAATTTTTTTGACAAACAAGGGTATAAGTCTGTGGAGGCTATCCGCGGTATAAACATTAACCTGAGCAAGACTACTGCTAGCATTATATTACTTGAAATGTATGGCGTGTTTTGTATCGATGTATGTTCGCTCATGTCGTGTCTGACGATGATAAAACCCATGTCATGTGAGATTACATATCTTTGTAACATGAAGCAAAAGCGATTTATATTTTAATGTACCATTTACAAAATAACTAAAAATATGCATTTGAACGCTTCAGTTTATGTTTTGGCCGTTTTAATATAATGATGAAAGGTAAACACGGCAGGTTTCAATCTATGGCGAGTGATCACTCACGCCGCACTGCACCTGTTGAGGCCGGTGCAACATACACGGTATACTGATGGCGACGGTGTACTGATTATTTTTGTTCGGTTTCAGTTTGTCTTTTTTGTTTAAATAGCTTTTGTACGGATTAATGGCCATGGTTTCAACAATGTTCTTTATACATAGGATGTTACTTTCTGAGCTATTAGATACCGATATAGATAGCAATAATTTTGTGAGACGTTGCATATTGTGAATAAGTATTATTTTGGAACCTTCACCAATGACCAACGGCTATAGACCGAGATGGTAAAGCCTTAGTTTTCAACAGAGAGGTTCTGAGGTCGATCCCCAGCTCGGGTCAATTTAAGATGTTTTTTTCTAAATAGCCTCAGTATTTCAACTAAGCAGGCAATTGGCCGTGACTAGTTACATTGTATACTGTGACCCTAACGACTCTTCCGGCAATGACGTATAGGTAACATGATGCCCCGAGGAAACCGTTGGAAATAGTTACGCTTAGAATAAAATTGTACCTCTTCTTAGTTGTTTTAGATTGAGATCGTGTGATGACAGCCGTTGGTCAAAAAACAATACAAAATATATGTCTATAGTACGCGCGTTAACAACTGAGTCTTAGGGCCATAAATCATTTCTCTATATCTATCTCGCTTGCACTTATGGGTCTTATGGAGCCGTCTAGTGAAGGGTGTAACAATGAAAGACATATTATCGATAAGTAAAGTTTATTATCGTATCTTGTTCACAAAATTAAAAAAATTAACAATATTTGATTTAATATAATACATATTTCATATTATATAATTATTAACTAAATAAAATTAATCTTCATCTGAGTCTTCATCATCAGAATCTTCGTCTTCTGCCAAATTTATTATAAGCGGCGCGTGATCTCTAATTAGAGCTTTTTGTAAATCTTTGTTTTGAAGTTCTTCGGCATGCCTAACACATTTGGCCCAGTCTTCTCGTGTGACATTTTCTATGGCTCGGTGGAGGTGATTTTCGACATCTGCTATCTTGAAGGTATTATTATTCTTCGCAACTTCTCCCTTTACTTGTGCCCAAATTAATTCTATTGGGTTATATTGACAGTGATATGGAGGGAGCCTTATTACTTCATGACCTCGTTCATTTGCCAGATGGTCTAAAGCGTAGACCTTCTGCGGGTTACTGGCTTTTACTTTTCTTATTAATTCTTCAATAATTTCGTTGCTGGAATATGGAATCTTTTTCTTTGTCAACCATTCTTGAATTTCAGCTTTCCTCGTGTTTCTTGTGGGTATCTTTTCCAACTGTATCGAATGATAGCTTGCGTTATCGACAATTATAACTGAGGGCTCTTCAAGTAGATTCAGGAATTCGGAAAACCATGCCATATATGTTTCGCCATCCATTTCTGTGTGGTAATCAGCATCCTTTGATTTCACCGCTTTAAATATTAGCTTCGCATCTGGAACGAAGCCAGTCCTTGCAGAACCCGCATGGCAAACTATTAATCTTTGGCCTTTTCCCACAGGCTGATTCTTGAAACCTCCTTCATCGTTGCTTCCAAGCCACATCCTCTTTCTTGCATGGTTTTGATTAATCCATGTTTCGTCTAGATAGAAACGTGGTCGCTGATCGTTAGTTCTTCTAAGTAAATCCAATTTCCTTAAAAAGTCCATTCTAGCACAAACAATATCAGTTCTTTCCATTAAATATTTACGTCCTTCGCTATTTTTCTTATACTGGAACCCAACCTCCTTCAGTAGTATTCTCATTGAAGTGTTGCCGCATTTAAAATCGGGTAATTGTTCACGGAATTTTTCTAAAATTTTCGCCACGGATGGATACTCTCCATTCTCATAAAATGAAGCTACAGTTCGCTTCAACACACTTTTATCAAAATCGTCAATATTAGTGACGGTTTGTGGTTTCTTAAAATTTGTTCTTGGTATACAGGTACTGCCTGATTGTGATACTTCCGTCTTGATTCGGTCCACTGTCGCTCTGCTCACACCACAAACAAATGCGGCCATTTCACGTGGTTTGTTGAAATTTAGAGAAGCCACTTTATTCGGATCACTTTTCAATTCATTGAGAAACAGGAATACGTTGTGAATCAGTGTTCGAGCTTGAGGGCTAATATCGCCATGTAATTTCTTCAGATCAACGTTAGAAAATAAAGTATCCATAGTGCGCAACGAGTAACACATGAATGTATTTATTTAATTGCAGTAAACACATTTATAGCAAAAAAAATACGCAATGCAATTACATTAGAAACCGACCAATCAGAATCGTCCAAATCATTATTGACTCATCATTAGCACGTGCGCAGGTAGCCGTTTATCGATAATTAGGGTGCGCAGGTAGGCGCGCTGCACATTCCTATCTTTTTTGACTTTTATGACCGGACGACTCAGATGATAACGCGCATACTATAGATGATATACCATTACGTAGGTATATCAAATACTAACTGACACCGCGCGGTTTCACTCACATGGTTCCTGTTCCTGTAGGAATACGGGGATGAAATATAACCCATAGCCTTTCTCTATAAATGGGCTATCTAATACTGAAAGAATTCAAGTCGGACTAATATTTCTTGAGATTACCGCGTTCAAACAAACAAATAAACTCTTCAGCTTTATAATATTAAGTATAAATGAATAAATGGAAAACAATGGAAAATGTTGACCCCAATTTCCAGGTTGATTCAATTTAGGACATAGTGATTCATAATCTTGTGATGTATGTGGCTAGTGCTAGTTAACACCAAATCATCAAAGGTGTAAATCCAAGCGATTCCAGTATGATAGCAATAAAGCCAACAGTTGCTAAAAGTTTAACTACAATAAAAACTCATCTGAATAGCAATCCAGCCCTTTCAGTGGAGATTTAATTCTCATAGGAGTCACCTATATCCCCCTCTGCTCCTGCTTTTTTTTTAGACTTCTGCGCTCACCCAAAACTGCAGGTACCTTCTACCGCATTATTAAAGAGCCTGAAAAGAGTTAAACAAAAAACACTACATGAGCCCGTTACCGCCTTGACCGGGACAGTTCTAAAATCCACAAACAATTATTTAGAATAGGAAGTACGTAGGATATATTTTTATTATGAAAGCCCAAACAGCTCGCTAGCTGCTGCTCGTAACTTCGCCGCAATAATCCAATTAAAAGTCAACAAAACGTGCGCCATTTGTTCCAAGTTGCGGAAAGTAATTCGTTTTTAATGCGAATATTTATTACTATCGCACTAGCCAGCGGTCAGGAGTTTTTGTACAAATAACAAGCGTTTATTTAATTTAAATGATATTAAATTTTAGTGTATTTTTATGATGTGCGATTCAGATAAAATGGGTTATATATAAATTAGCCTTAAAAGATAGATATGCCAAATCAATATTAAATTGTAAATCAATATTAGAGAAAAAAAAATTTACCTATACATATTTTTGTTATATTTTGAAAGATTATGGCAGCGTGTTCTAGGCGGGTGGATCTTTTTTTACTATTCCAACAAGTATCACCATATTTCAAGCAATATAAACACAATTTTAACATATGAAATACCAAAACCTTCCTCATGAATTGCTCTCTTAATTCTCGACAATATTGTAGAGTAAACAAAGTTGTAAACGAAGTTGAGCGTGTGAATTTATTAGGAATTTTCAAATTATGTACTTAGAATTAAAAACCTATACACTATAACTTTTTCTTTCATTGCTTTAGGCTTGTGTTCAAACAATCTTGAACTTACTTAGAGGTATGCCCTTGATAATCACGAGACATCAAAAGTGATCGTAGTCATTCGTTAACTATTTAATTAAAAATAATGTTATTTTATTCAGCCACTGAATAAAATAACATTAATTTTAATATTTGTATACCTGGTGAGCTGAAACATCGTTCAATTTGTAGCATCCAATTATAAAAAACATGTTTCATTTGTAACATTCTGTCGCTCGCGTCACAGGCGACCGCCAACATTAGGTACCGAAGACAACGAAGTAAATAGACAGATACATAGGATGTTAAATTGCATTCCCAAAAATAAACAGGCTATGTGTAGACTCTGTCAACAAGACAAGGTACAAATAATACTATTATTGTTTGTACCTTGTTTGCAATTTATTGTTTTGCATGTATTATGAGCGCATACTAACAGCCTCAATCGATTTTAAATTATAAGTAACCGTTGAATAAAAGCAGGCGTTGCTTTGCAGAAGTTAGTTTAGAGTGATAAATTGATTTATTTTTCTATTAACCGCACAAAATCGACGAATCCTAACTGAATATCCTCTAATCCTCTTAACGGTTTGGGCGTTATGCCAAAATCGTATCTTTTGACTTATAAACGCCCATCACTTGTCTATTACTTCTCTGTCTGTGTCAGGCACAGCGCCCACAATACACAATTGCGCCACATTATGCTCAATAAAAGACGAATGTACAATTTCACAGCGGATTCACACAACTTAGCGGAATGGCTCGTCGATCCACGAGTGTCGACGCGCGCTGTAAGGTTCTTGTGACAGCGCGCGCACACATCAGATAGTTTAGGGCGACGCCATTAGACCGTTGCGTTGTCGCAAGATCAACGCATTGTATCCCACACCTGTGATGTGCAAACGCATGCTGCACACACTCAATCAGTCTTGTAATGCATACAAAACAAATGAGCACTGTCCGTCATTCGTTGAAACGTCACCTGCGATGAGGTAACGTTTAAATGTGGCATGTCATTTAAAATATACGGAAAACGACGACGCTGATGCAACGTAACGCAATACACCAATATGGCATCGCTCTTAGAGTCTGATTATTAAGTAATTCAGTCGATTCGCTATAGCTTGGCAAGTTCGTTGATGACACTCCCATGATATGCGGGCGACGGGGGGAAAGACTGCGAGGGTGTGAATTATCGTGCGCGGGGAAGTGAGGTTCATCAGTCGTGGGTTTTTCATTTATCGCTACACACCCCCCGGCACGCGCGGACCATCAACTTGCCAAGCCAACATAATTGTCAAACAAATTTTCACTCTACAGCAAGCTACAAATGGATGATAGTACGAAATATAAATTATTTAGAGTAATCTTGTTTCTTTCTTTACATTTCCTTACCTGTGCTAAGACCCAGCATGGTCAGATCTTCATAATTTCATAAAAGTTACTTTTCTCATCTCAGGATAATCAGATAGCCCATAGGTAAGTAAAGTTTGGAGTAAAAATATGGAGTTTGGATCGTCTTAGCATTAGGTTTTATTTATCTAGCCTCATTATTGTTCAAGTATAAAACCTATTTTTTGCTATATTGTCAAGAAAATATATCAATTTGGAACGTTGAGGACCTGGAATCTTGAAATCTTCTTTCTTTCTTTACATTTCCTTTCCAATAAGGATAGAAAGGCTGGCTGTGTATATACCATTAAAATGAACAGATGTTAATAAATAATGTGTGTAGGGGCTCCAGTGCCACACGGTGTACGCATGTGTGCGCATGTGTGCGCGGCTATTAACTAAATTACAAGCTGCAGCGGAATGTGCGCCGTTCACGGTAGGCGTGAATTTTACATCACTCCGCCGCAATCAAATTAGATTCATGAAACTTTAACAGCTCAGATCTAAATTCATGATATCAATTTAGTTATTAGAGGGTGAGTTTTCAATGAGGCCGTGGTGAACCGGATGACGTCATACATTTGTTATTATAGAGAATATATTTACGACTAGCTGTCCCGACATACTTTTTATTTAATGTTGAAAATATAAAAAGAAAATAAGATTGGCACGTACAGTGCAGCTATCAAACGATACCTAGGTCTGCCACGAATGTGTAGTGCAAAAAACTTATGTGAAGGTGTCGCTATTGTCGCGCTTTAAGTGTAATGTTTTTAACCTCTGTCGCAAAAAAGTGGGGAAGAACAACCGAATGTCTGCTGGACAAGCTCTATCACAGCTTTACTACTTTTTTTTAATTAATCTTCAGAGTTATCACGTGCTGTGTGGTATTACATCATGCTAACTTCATGCTTAATATCATGCTTTCTTCCCTTCTCATTATTATATTCCAGAGCATTCATCCGTATAGCTGCAACTTGCTTTACAGCTTTACTACCAAGTAGGTAATAAAAAGTTTTCGACGTGTTTATTGGTGATTACCAATTTTTATCATAAAACACTCGTAAAACTCTGTTTTTATTTTTATGATACAATTATCTTAAAAGCATCATTATTATATTCTGTCTCTTGTTGCCGCAACTTAAAAGGTTATGTAAAAAAATTGTGAATGTTTTTAAACAGGATACGGAAACACGGCAAAAAGATGGCTACCAAGGGAAACGGAGAGAAAAAAGGGGCAAAAATGTAAACAGTGTAATATGATAATGTTTATCGTTATCAAGTCTACGGAACTTTATTATGAGGCGGCGCCTTTGATGTTTCTTTAATATATTCAGAAGAGATCATATTGTTTTTCATAAGAACTCCAGGAAAATTAAACATCGCCTCGTGCTGTGAGTGAACAAAGAGCTGGAGCAAATGTTATCTTAAGGCTTCCTTATTTCTTATGCGGATGTGTGAAAATTCGCTTATATTGTTATATAGGGAATAAAATTTTTAAGCAATGAAACTCTGCTTTTCACTGCTACTTCAAGGGATAAGTAAACCTGTTCTCATGCAGTAAATTGTTTTACAGCCCACCTTAAAACCAGACCTCCCTTCATACGGGAAAAGGAATAGGTAGCTTAGACCCATTACGCTTTAAATTTATTAACGAACACTGTCAGATGTTAGTGATACTGTCACATGTAAGTGTTACTGTCAGATTTTAGTGATAGTGTCAGATGTTAGTGATATTGCCCGGGACCGACATCTAGAGATCTACAAGGCACGGGGGTATAACATAACACTAGGTACCAACGTTCCACCTCCGGGCTGAGAATTTGAACTGAAAAATTCTTAGAAGAAATTCTAATAGCCTGATCTAGGATACGAACCTGAGACCTTGTACGATACCGCATTGGCAAACTGATACACCAACGAGGCAGTTCTACCTACCAACCATACCTTTTCTTTGTCTTTGAAATCTGCTACCATTCAAACTAAACTCCTCAATTGGCTTAAGCACATTCAACCTTCATAATATGAGGTATGACTGGCTATCGCAGGCTCTCGTCCTATAAGTTTGATTTCACGGTAGGAATGTAACACATAAAGAACTCGTGCTACCGTTGCAGTAATACGAGTATATGTGGACAGAACCTTGAGTAAACAACCCAAGCTTTCCGAAGACCAAACACACTTTCTCAAAGAATGTTAAATATTTCTCCAGCCGGCCGCTCCGCAGAACGTTACTGCATCCCACTTCTGTGTGTTTTTCGCGTGTGTTGACTTTGCGGATGTTTTAAAACAAAGTTTACTTGGGACTAAGCTTTTGAAAATGATCTCGTACGGAATCTTCCTTTGAACGTGTTTTAGAAAAAGGTGGTATTTGTTTTTGTTGTGCTGTTGTTTTATATTTGAGCGTCTTTGTAATTTATTTATTTATTATTTTATTTTTAGGGTAAAACGGGACCCTATTATTAAGACTCCACTGTCCGTCTATCTGTCACCGGGCTGTATCATAATCAACCATATCATAATAGTCGACAGTTGAAATGTCACAGAATAAAACAAGCATTTAAAGGGCTCCCATACAAAAAATGTATTTTATAGATAATGATATCGAAACCCTTTGAACCCGTAGTAGTCGATCCCGTATGAACCCTTTTTGCGCGAGTCCGTCTCACACTTTATTTATATAATGAACAATACGATCTACGAGACTGAATCTTTATGAAACATTGACATGACATATGACTTATTCGTTGTCTGGCTGTGTATCAATCTCTAAACAGATTTCCATTATATTTTCATAGGTAAAGTCTACAGCAACATAATTAATATTTCATGCAGAAATACCACAAGAAAATTCAGACGCGGATGAAGTCGCAGGCTGCTTTTATTAAATAAAGAAAATAATTTTCTCACTAAGAAATCTATTATCTAGGAATCGTCCGTCGCATGAAAATCAGTTTTCATTTAGAAATTCGAAGGAAATTGGAAACTGAAGATTCTCGATTAAATAAAGCAGATGGCGGAATGACGAATGGTATATTAAGCTTATTGAGACGTACCTACACTTTCTGAGTATTCAACTTTCTTGAAAATATATTAAATTACTACTAGCTCACACTCCGCGGTTTTACCCGCATATATGTCATAATGAAAAAATAACGTTTATTTGGCAAAAATCGAAATTTTTAATCACCCTATGCTTGGTAGATTTAAACCTGAAGCTATTCCAAATTCAGGTTTTCTAGACTCAGATTTAGTTATTCAAGGATTGAACAGTCAGCCGAGGATGTTAGTTTTATCCATATTTCCTTTTCGCTTTCATAACCCGTAGAAACATTTCCCATCTCTTATGTGCCTATAAGGAAACGGTTTACCGAACGTCGGTACAACCCAATTCGCTTTCCGACTCAACGACAAACACAAACAGAGTTTTTCTTCGCATACCCTCATAATTCATTTGTTTCCGGGAACCCAAGCAAAATGGTTTTTTGCTAAATTGGTTAAATAACCATTTAACCAGTTTAGCATCAATAACACATTATTCGGAATCCCGAATAAAGTGTTGTTGATGCTAAAAATGTCATCCTCATAATATTATAGTTGTAAAAATTCTGTTACTAGTAATTCATCAATCTGTAATTAATCTATTTATATAAAGACATATAAAATGTCAATCATCACGAAATACCAAAAACTACTTCACGAAAAAATATCGGGCAGATAACGTGCATAAGAACGGATTTTACGAGACAAAAAATCAAAATCAGGGTCTGAGAGATCCACCAGATGGTTCGTTGTAACTCTTTACCACAAGAACGGGTAAATAGAATTTTACGAGTATACTTTACTTATTTTATTTTTTGAAGTGAATTTAAAACACTTAAGTACGCTACGAGAATATATCCGCTTTTCATCGCAATCTCGATAAGTCAAGAATATTCCGGGGCACAGTCGCAAGTGGCAGCCATTCGTCCCCAGCGGAGTGGAAACTCCTGTAGTAGTAAATCCGACAATATATCAGCCGAACGAACGGTCGGCGACTGTCTCGGAGCCGTGCTCTGAATATCGCGTTTTAACTTACCTTTACCTATTAAAAATATTAAAAATCGATCCATTTTTATAAATCGCTATATGTAATCACACTTTGCGAAGCTCCTGTGACATAATTATTGGTTATTGGTGCTTGTGCGACTCTACGAGTCTCTCAAACGTGCATTTGAAAGTACCTAGAAGTGCAATAAAATAAGCCTTTATTGCTGTTTTTTATCATTACATACAAGTAGTTACTTGCTAACAAAGTTAATAAAATGTAGGGTTAACAACTAGCTAAAATAGTAATTTTCTATCCGATCCGATTGATCTCCCTTTCAAACAGCTTGTCTTGTACAGACAAAGGCCTCCTCTAATATTTTCCACGTATTTCTGTCTTTTGCTAATCGCATCCATTCTGGTCCTCCTATTTTCTTAAAATCATCTTCCCATCTCTTCATCTGTCTTCCTCTATTTCGTTTACTATCTCTAGGGTACCATTCCGTTATTATTTTTGTCCATTTCTCTTTCTTTTCTCTCAACATATGTCCCGTCCACTGCCATTTTAATTTTCTACATACATTGTAAACATTTTTGAACTTAGTTTTTTCTTTTATTCTTTTTAACTGGATTCTGTCTCTTCGCCTTACACACAATATACTTCTCTCTAAACTGTTCTGACATACATTAATTTTATTTTGTTGATGTTCAGTTAACGCCCATGTTTGGCATGCGTACGTTAGACATGGCAGGATACATGTATTGAACACTTTCCGTTTCTCCGACATTGGTGTCTCTTTATTTTTCATAATTTCACTTAGTGACCAATATCTCTTCCAAGTGTTGGCTATTCTCCTTTCAATTTCTTTCTGCATGCATCCTGCTGGTGATACTAACTGCCCTAAATAAATATATTCATTAACATATTCCAATATCTGTCTGTTAACCGTTATATCATTGTAATTAGTCGAATTAGTCATTATTTTAGTCTTTGATATATTCATTGAGAGTCCTTTTTTAGTTTTTTATTTATTTAGAAGTGCAATAAGTTATGGCTGACCGTTTTTCAGATATTTTCCATTTTGTATGGGTGAACTACATACTCGTAATATATAACCCATCCCAACCCAACCCCAACCCACTCCAGGGTTAATGGAAGTAACAAAGACACTGTATCTAATCAAACCTAATATCTTTGTAATATGAATAGATATCAGAAAGTCCTTAGCTATTGTGGCTCAAAAAGTCAATATCACGTAGATAAAAGAAAACATTATTAAGTGTCTACGCCACAAAAAGAGATAAATAAAGAGAAACGTAAGAGAAATCTGCTCCGGGTGTGTAATCTCTTTGCGAATCATGTCACGTTAGGCTCCCGAACGTAAAATATTTATGCCATGTCTTTTACGCAGATCCGCTAAACAAAGTCGTCTGTATTCCGTACCAGCCCGGAGGTTTCATTTTGTATTTCTTTACTAACGCAAAACTTTATTTGTTATTTATATACAATCTATGTATGATATCATATTTAAAAGATATTTTTTTTAGACTTTTTTTAGGTATAAGAAAAACTGTTTTGTCAACAGTTCAAAACGGGTTGAAAGAACTGGGACGCATACCAGCGTTTGCAGTTACACCGATTGATTGGAAAAGTACACTCCGTGTGACGGAAATATGCGAGGTGAAAAAGTTTGACTATCAGTATACTGGTATGCAGAGTAAGTACCTGGTATGCTTGTACTAAGAGTATCTAATATGAACTAAATTAAAAAAAAATCGACAAAAAAGGCAATTTTTGATTTTAAACTACTAAATAAAACATAACAAAAGATTTTCTTTCTTACTAGGATTTTCAAAAACTGAGAAATGAGTTATAAAAGAAACAGTTTATCGCAAAATTTATTAAAATAATTTACCTATTGAAATCTGAATAATCTTTAATCAGAATAAGCCTAATTGAAATAAATGAATTTTGATTTTGATACGCTAGCGCATGACTTAATCCAAACCTGGTGAAAAGCAATAATGAGCTGGTCTAGGATGGACCGCGCTCTTTTTTATTCTTTTTTTATTTACAAGTTAGCTCTTGACTACAGTCTCACCTGACGGTAAGTGATGATGCAGTCTAAGATGGAAGCGGGCTAACTTGTTAGGAGGAGGATGATAATCCACACCCCTTTTTGGTTGTCAATGTAAATCCACCGCGCATACCTATAAAATGCCTCTTCTATTTTTTGTCAATCTGACGCTCAGACCAATTATTGTATAGGACTTGCCTCGCTAGACGTTACTTTTCTGTCAAAGTATATGATCAACGATCTAATGCGATTATAAAAACTGTCTCTATAGAATCGATGTTAAATAGTTGTAATCGTGTTCGTCAGTTAAAGAGCTCCGTAAAAATACCTTTTTGTGTAATTGAATTGTGTAAAAAACGGGCAAAAACTTCTAGTTTACTATTAGATATATACCAAATCTAAGCTCGTTTTCCTCAGTAAATGACAGACAATTTAGTTCGTGACTATGAGTGCGATACAGGTCCTTCTATAATTGGTCTGAGATCTGACGTGTCGACAAGAATTTATCGGAAAATGCCGAGATATTTGGCGAACGAAGTCGCGGGCCGTGACGCTATTAATTACAAGTACATTTATGTTCACTGCACTCTAGCTACAGAATGAGAGTTGCTCGCAAAATATTAGCTCCGTAATACGCCGAGGGCCTATTAGAGCATTCACGAGGAAAAATTATTTGTTTGGTTTTCCGAAGCATTATTCCTCTGGGAATATCGTGCATCTAAAATGAATAATAATAAGCGTTTAAAGAACCTGCTTTTATTAAATTATAAATTTTGGAATATCTCGGTTATTCATACTGAAAAATGTTGATAACTTAGGATTTGCGATTATAATCGTTTATAGCAAAAACCTTCTATCCAAAATCAAATTCAATCATGTTTAGTGGCTACTATGCTATTTGTGTAAGTGTGTAACTAAATGATAAATACACAGTAAAAGAAAATAATTAAATTATAAGGAAAACGATAACAGCTAAGTAGCAATTGCTATTTAAAGAGTAATAGTCGACCAACTTAAAAATGTAATTGGAAATCGAAAATTGCATACTAATTCCATTGTCAATTAATTAGATAAAGTTGTCAGTAAGATAACTCAGAGTCTGTTGAAAGTAGAAAGCTAAAATTTGGTATGGTTATGTATATTAATTACGTCTATAAAGAGGTAAAAATAAAATTTGAGAAAGAATAATTTTTGGGGTTCCGTACCTACATGCAAAGTGAGAATGAATTTTTTATCGTCTATCCCATATTGTTATAGGTTTTTTTTGTGCTTTACGTAGGGGATTATACTGCTCATTTAATATACGGAACCCTACACTGCACGTGGCCCGACACGCACTTGGCTGTTTTTTTTTACTATATGAAAAGACATTAATATTACGAGTATTAATAACAGAGTATAGATTTGTTTTGTTTTTTCAAGCAAAAGTGGCAAGTAATAAATGATAGAACATTAACTTAATATTAGTTTCCCATTGCTAAGTTAGTGTTTCCCATGTAAACTCTAAAATAAAACATAAATGATAATAAGAATAATTTAATTTTTTTATGTAGATTAGACAAAATTATGGCTTGTGCCTAATAAAGTCAACCCAGTATATATGGTACGAGCGCAATTGAAAATGAAATTTTTACAAAAAAAAAATCAAAGTCAATCAGTAAAATGGCAAAAAATATTCTCCATATTTTTGTCACTGAAGCTCAATGATGCAGAAAATACGAAGAGGCCACACAACCAATAACGTGTACAATTGATGGTAAGTGGTCGCAGTTTCGTTTATACGCCGTGCTTCGTAAGGTCCGCGGTTTATTGTCTTATAGATTTCTGTGTACCTACCCGCATATTTTTTTACAGCACGGATACCTAAAGTGTCATAATAAAATAACCCCCGAAATATCAACGCCCCCTGGGGGCGTTGATATTTCGGGGCATTCGAGTAACTGGAATAAAAATGTTTGTGGGCCGCGAGATAAACGGGGGTCAATCATAGAGAATCGTTTTTAACAAAACAAACAGAACAGCTAAAAATATTATATTTTATTTTACTTTAATTTGATAAAGGTAAAGCAAAATATACAAAACAAGAAAAACTGTAGGGCAGAGATGCGGGCGTTTACAACTACTTAATAAATAACATAAACTTCTTAAAGACATCTATGGTTTCAAAGTATCACAGGCGTGAAGATGAGGATCGTATCGAGCCATAAATATATGGATATACAACATTATGGCTCTACGAAGAGCCGTGATATCCCAGTGGATAATATGATCTCTGCCTCCGATTCCGGAGCATTTGCATTCGAATCCGGTCCGGAATCCGGGGTCCGGGGCATGCACCTCCAACTTTTCAGTTGTGTGCATTGTAAGAGACTAAATATCATGTGTCTCAATCGTTGAAGGAAACATCGTGAGGAGACCTGTATACCAGAGAATTTTCTTTCTAATTCTCTGCGTGCGTGAAGTCTACCAGTCCACATTGGGCCAACGAGGTGGACTATTGGCCTAACCCCTCTCATTCCGAGAGGAGACTCGAGCTCAGCAGTGAGCCGAATATGGATTGATAATGATGATAACATTACGAGCTTCATACTACTATCTTAGATATTCCGCGCGCAGCGTCTGTCTCTCACAATAAAATGCGATATATCTAAGAGAATATTCGCGAAACTATTTAACATAAACTACAAGCGACGACTGTTATATACAGACAAATTTAATTTGTACTCCGCCATTTTGTCGTACCTACCCTGGAATGTGACTGGAACATTCTTCCCAACTCTGTCTACAAAAATAAATGTAAAATAAAATATAATTAATAAAACGTTAGTTTGACGTGTGTGTCTGTATTTCACTGTGTGTTTGTATGTGGCATCATAGTTTCTAAGCGGATGAACCGATTATGATGCGGTTAGTTTCTTAGTTATAGACATACGAGTACGATGAAAATCTGTTTAGCCAATTCCAAGATATCGACATTTTCTTTCATTCAAAAGTAAGTTTATATTTTAATCTAAGCTGCCAGCTTATCTAACTTGTTAAATCTATATCTCTTACACACCCAAATGTAGTCGTATTATATTCCCCAGTCAGTATCTAGGTCACACAGATCAGCACCGATCCTGTAAGATTACTCCCGTGTTGAAACGAAATGAGATATTTCACAAATTTATATCCGCTTTTCTTGGAAAATGTGCTTAAAATTTCATACTTCCCTTGTACTCGTATCTCCACAGTATTCGTGGATTGTGTAAATAAGCAAAGATGTCTCTCAGGCGATATTCGCTGAATCACGGTGTATTTTGTAATTTTGGGATGAAGAGTTTGTGCTAGACGAATATTTTGTCAATTTTGTTTAATCCTTTCACAATTTACAGACATACTGGGTTTACATTATTTTAACTAAACGTATCCTGCAGATTTGTTTCATATTTTGTTCGCATAATAATTTAAGCTTGACTGAAAAGGAAAAAGTATCAAAATACTTGGACCTTACTCACTAAATTACCTCCATGTGGAATGTTGAGTCAACTATTATTATTCCGATAGTTGTGTCAGTCAATGGTCTTATAGCAAAAAGCTTCGACCAACATCTTAAGAAGCTTTCACTTCACTGTTGGATCAAGAGTCGGATACAGAAGGCAGTGATTGCCCTGACCACCGGTTGCTTGGGCACTCAAATGTCCCGAAGGGACGAGAGGGTTAAACTTTTATAAGTTTTTAATAGTGTTTTTTATATTTTGTATGTATTAAAAAAACTTTTTTTATACGTACAAAATATTTTTAAAAATTAAAAAAAGAAGAAATTGTTAAAAATTAAAAAAAGGAGAAATAAATAAATAAGAGATTATTAAAATAAGCTAGAAAATAACTTGTCAAACTACATTAAAGAAGAGTGGTACATACAAGCTAAGCGATTGTACTACATTTAGTATTTAAAATAATTGTAATTATTATTATTCATAAATCTACCTACGAGAGAGATGATGGATTCTGTAAAATAACTTTTGACACACTGTGTCAAAAGAAAAAACGAATGTTATAACTAAAATGTACCGCATAAGACTTTTGATTTAAAATAGAAGCTAGCTAAGCTGTAATGTGTAATTGGAATGTTTGCTTTGAGCATGCTTATTCAGAAGCATACTTAAAAATAGCATGCTTATGGCTAGCAAAATGTAAACTGATAATAAGCATGCTCGTATGGAGCATACTTAATAGGACGTTTTGAGCATGCTATACTTTCATTCAGGTTGAGAGTCGCAGGGCAGCATTGTGCGGCGTGTTCCCGAGAGATTTTGCTGATATAAGCGAGTGCACCGCTTGTTTCATCGACTAGTGATATAAAAAAGTATTAAGGATTTTAAGAACCAAAAGCTCAACAGTTCGAAGATTGGATTGAAGTCCAGGAGGATTTTTTACTTTACTCGTAGTAATATGTTCAATTACTTTTGACGTAATCAATCACAATAATAATATCATCATCGTCAAGACACTCATACTTTATGCCCTGCTGGCTTATTCACTAGTAGCTGACGCCATACGCCGACGTTCCCATAGGAATACGGGGACAACATATAGTCTTCCTCGATAAATATAATGGTCAAAGAATTTTCAAATCGTTCTGGTAGTTCCTGAGATTAGCGCGTTTAAGCAAACAAAAAACAAACAATCAAACGCTTCAGCTTTGTAATATTAGTATAGATTTAGGTATTTATTAACAATTGTCATTTATCTACTGTGTGATACCCACCAGTAATGACACCGGATGACATTTTAACATAGCCTTTATATCAACTAGCGAACGTCAAAGATAGTGAATAAGTCTACTGGCCTCCTTTCTTATTAGGGGATAAATACAGGTTAGATCTACCATGCGGCTTCAAAGCTGCCTGGGAGCTCAGGTGCTGCTAATGCTTAATTTTATAACAAACATTATTAAACGTTAATGATATAATGACTGGTTCCACACGTTCGACGTACTCTTCCAGGTGTAATCACATCACCAACTTCTCAACTGACGATTGAGATTTTTCACCCAGTTTTTCTTGGGAAAAAGAAAACTCAATATTTCATAGCCCAAGCCAGGACTCGATCCCAACCTTGTAATCCAAAGCTACATAAGATGTAAACCTATTATTTACTTATAATAATAATAACAATTGCCTTTATTCAGATCAGAATTTAGTCTAATGACAATATGTCAACGCAAACTTAATGTTTAAAACTTATTCTTACATATTAGTTCGTATTTGCTTATTCTAGTGTTTGTAGTTAGTTTAATTTTTGATGATCTGGTTGCCAATCGGCAAAGGCCTTCTCCAACCTTTTCCATTCAGATCTATCATGAGCCACTCTGTTCCACGTTACTCTAGCTACTTTCCTGATGTCGTCATCCCATCTCTTCTGCGGTCTGCCTCTTCTCCGTTTACCATCTCTGGGATACAATACTGATACTTTCCGACTCCGACCCCGTATCATATGACCTGCCCATTTCCATTTGAGTCTTCTAATTTCAGTCACAAATTCATATAAAATGAGAGATAAACACGATGATTTACACACACACGATGATAGTCACAAATTATAAAGATAAAACATATTTGGTTACATAGGTCGTCTACCTAAACGTTGCGTCTAGCCTGCGGGGCGTGTCGCTACGAAACTTTCCTGTAAGCTCGCAGCTTACACGCAGCCTTCAGGCTTCAGCCGCAGGCCCCAGTGTCCCACCGGCCGCGGACACGCGCGGAAGCCTTCTGAAGGCTGTGGCGCGCGGGCGGATTGAAACTTTCGTGATATCGAGTATAGTTTAGCTTCCTTCCACTTCTGTTTTATTTGTTATTATAATCATTATAAAAGTTGTGGTTATTTTTTTCTGTTATTGGATTTTTATGGCGTGGATCTTAATAACTACGCATTAACGTTTTCAGGGTGAGTTTTTTGTAATATTAATAGAAATATGTATTTTTCACATTTTGTTATATTAAATCTTTTGTTCTCTTCTTTAAATAAATAAATATTTAATTATAATGTTATAAATATATAAAGACTAGTGATAAACATTTTTTATTTATACTTTCAACATGTACTACATTTTTAAATACATATCTATATAGAAATGTACGTAGCAAAGACTAAGTTATTGCTTATTTGCTACATATATTTATATTTTTGTATGTGTTTTCTTTGTTTAAAACAATATTGCATGCAGGTATCCTTGGTCAAGGTTCTTTTCATAATATTATACCTACTTAATATCGAAATTAAACGAAATTACCTACCTGAGCGATTAATAAAGTATAGAATAATAGTTTTACCTATAAAAAGGAAAAAAATTGTATGGCAATAAAAATGTGAAGTGAAATAAAAAAAGTAAGTTTGGTAAGTATTCCTTTATAATAATTTTCTTTTCGTAACTTGTTTTCATACAATTTGTATTATTAAAATCTGCTAATTGTGAATACACGTACATTCAAATTTTAATGTAGTGCGAACATCTACTTCTTTTTTAACCGACTTACAAAAAAGGAGGAGGCTCTCAATTCAACGCGTATGTTTTTTTTTAATGTTTGTTACCGCATAACTTCGTAATTTCTTAACCAATTTAAAAAAAATCTGTCTTTCTTTGAAAGAGTGTACTTTCAGATTGGTGATATAAAAAGCGCCACAGTAACGGGCAATTTCGTTATTTTCGTTTTTACACAAATTTACTGAACCGAACAAATGCATTAATTAAAGCCGATTAAATCATAAACTTTTAGGATTTAACGAGAGTTCTTTCCCGTGGTTCTTTCAGAAATGGCTTAAATTAACACGTCACTGGCTTGGCACCGCCATCAAAGTGATCAGAATGTAGCACATAAGTTAATTTTCGCTTTTTAGTTTTTTGATTTTGAAGTCGGTTAAATTTTTTTGTTAAAAAGATTTTATTGGTTTTACATTTAACGTTTTTCTGTGTTGTCAGTATGAATTTATTATATATTTTTTTTGTATTTTAATCAATATAATATTAACTTTTACAAAATGTCTTACTGAAAGAAATTCACGTTAGGTGTTTTTTATTTATTTTATGCAGGACGAGAAGAAACAAAATTGAATCTTGTAGATTGCTTTTGTGCAATTGGACGATTGAATTTTACTACTTTTAATGTCTCAATATCTTTAAAAAAAAACAAACAATAATTTTTGTACATAAAAAATAATTAATAATAGAATAATGATTATTTTCTTATTTATTAGTCAGTATATAAAAACATGATATAATAGTCCTTGTGTCAGTACCATCTATTTGCATGATAAGTGTCACTAACGGAATAACCGGTGCCGCAAATGTAAGGATTAATTTAAACACGAGGGCCACGAACCACAACGCAAAATCGCTCTACGCTAAAAAGCTTCAGTGGGAGCTTAAAAGGTAATAGTATCGCGTGTATAATTTTCATTGTATTCAAATCATGTATTAAAATAATTATTAACTCAATCTAATTAAAATATTAACGCCTCTTTGCTTCGCTGACGTGGTATCTTGAAAAAGACTTTTTAGAAGTTTTCGAAAAAGTAATGTGTTTTTCAAGTACTAATCTAATAAAGCATTGCAAACTTTAGCTCAATCTGATTCTGACTTTTAAAATTCAGTTGCGTGATTTAGCTTTGTTTGCAATTTGACTAACAGTTTCTAAAAATAATACTCTATTATAAACAATTTTTTTAAAATATAGTTTAATATATTTAAAAAAAATAGTTTATTTAAATAAACATTAACTATACATTAACTATATCTATGGTATATTTTGGCTAATATAGTAACTTCGTTCGAAAAGTGTTAACTTCAGCGTTTTTTGTTCTATGGTTTGTATATTCAAGAGCTTACCAAACTGGTTGTCAGGATAGTTTATTTACATTTCATGAACGAATCAACGGTGCTTTTGCTGTACTGATTTATACTAATAAGAAATTAAATATCACGTGTCTCAGACGGTGAAGGAAAAACATCGAGAGGCACCTGCATACCAGAGAATTTTCTTAATTCTCTGGTACGTAAGTGAAGTCTGCCAATCCGCATTGGGCCAGCGTGGTGGACTATTGGCCTAACGCCTCTCATTCTGAGAGGAAACTCGAGCTCAGCAGTGAGCCGAATATGGGTTTATAATGATGAATGAATGATGATACTGTGCACAGCCACACCTGATATTCTGGACGTTGGTAAAAGTCGCTGTTGACAAAAATTGTAAAACGCGTCAGTTCCATGGCCCGGCGTAAGGCACGTGCCCGGCTTGCTAATGCTCGAATTACACTATCTTGCGTCCAGAGGCGTGCCCGGCGTCGGCCGTGTGACGGAAACTGGGGTTGAAATTAACGGATTTACCCGCCCGTGTCATTAATAAGCATTTCTCTGAGAAATGCTGCAGACGGAATTATAATCTACGTTTGTAAAAGTTCCGTTTCCGTAAGGAAAGTCCAGTCTACGCAGCCTTTGTGATGACCGCGTGAAAGTACGAGTTTGAGTTCTTATAAGTTCATCATTATCATCATATTATTATTATTTTGTATAAGCACGCTTAGCTGCAATCACGCCTGATGATACAGCCTATGTAGGAACGCACTTGCCTAGAAGTGCTCTTGACTCGAAGATACCCATATTGTAGGTGGAGGGCACATGCCGCTTGAAGGTACTCTCAAACACCATGATCCTGAGCCACCTGCATCCAGCGACAGTCTGCGACTCACTTGATGTCATCAGTCCATCTGGAGAGGTCAACCAGTACCTTGGAAACAATGTCTATTGGATCTTAAAACTCTGTGCCCCAGCTATTGCCACTTATGAATAATATATGTAGTGCATTTCTTGAAAAAAAGAAAATATTTTTTATTTTTCCAAAATATTTTAATACTTGCCAAATCCACTATGGTCTGCATAGTTACTTGTATAATGATACTACCTCGAGCTGCCAAATTTAAGCTATTATAAAATAATGAAGCCTTTCAGGCTATAAAATCATCAGCCTAGATATCAATAGATCGTGAAAGTGTGACGTCAAAATTTCATTGGCGTTATCAGCATCGCATACGCATCGTGCGGAATTTTAACATGACATGGAACAATACTATAATAACCAATTATGTTTGAAGAAATAAGAGGTAGATAAGTTATACGCCAACCGCAAGTGGCACTTAAAACTATGCTAATTAGCAAATCTGAGCTCAGTCGCCGCACTGTCATCGCGCCGTTGACAACGCCAGTTGTGTGCCAGTTGTAGGTAAACATCGAATGTGGCTTATGTAACCTATCTACCTCTTTTTTCTTCTAATATCATTGACAATAACCGCCTCTGTTGGTCCATTGGTTAGCCTATGTGGTTTCGGGTCACAAGGTCCAGCTGGGTTCAAATCCGGCTTGGGTTATGAAATACTGATAAATTCTCAGCCCGGTGTTGGCATGTTGGTGTTAATACACCCCCTGTGCCTCGCGGAGAGTACATTAAGCCGTTGATCCCGATTAGTATCATTAACTTAATCTATTTTGACAGTGGTCGTTAGCGTAGGAGCAGCGTGTTGGGTCTTAGCTCCATATCCCCCCTCCTATAAACCCTAGGCATATTTAATGAGCCGTAATGAAGTCGGTTTAAAAAAGCTTGATATATAATTTTAGAACAACAGATTTTTATAAACAGTTTTAAAGTGGACATGCTTTGCGATTCTATATCATTTCATTTGAACAAGATAAAACTTAATAAGCTCAAGTTTGTTTTATTTAAAAAATATGATGCTAAAACTCCGCGTCTCGCAGTAAGATCCAATTCGTCACTGTCATTTAATAGTTAAGCTCCTTAAATTATACCAGACTGAGCAAACGCCTCCGTTTCTGTAAATACATTTAAATTTCGTTCAACGACTGTTTTCTTAACGTTGGGAAAGTTGCAAAATTTATATCTAAACTCTCTGCAACACAAATAAATAAAATTTAAGTGTTTGTTGTAAACACTTTACTGAATTCATATAAAATCAATTTCTTAGTGAGGAAGATTATCGTTAATAGAGCACCTTTTTAAAGCTTTGTTTTTCCAGTGGTAGTCTGTATGACTTCGGATCACGAGTTCCGGGGTTCGCGTCCGGGTTTGGGCTATGAAATAGTACTGAGCTTTTCTTTCTTGAAAATTAGAAACTAATGTATACGTTTATAGACACTTTAAGAGAAAAGGATAGATAGTTAACTCAAAGGGTAGGTAACAAAGTACCGTTGTAAGTAATTAAAATCACTTCGTTATCCGTCTGTCTGTGAAAAAATTTAACGCCTAAGTTAACTTTAGCTTAGATACGACTGTTAATGATTTAATTACAAATATATATGAAACTATATATTTGTATTTAAGTCATAAAAAATACGAATAAAGTCTTTATTTCAATTACGTAAGCCTACGAATGTGTACGGTGAGCGAGTCCAGCTCGCACTTGTCTTTTTTTTAAAGCAAAACTCCAAGCTCAAAAGAGCCGGTAACAAATAGCTGATAAGTGTAATGGCTAGCACGTGAGCGCAGAGCGTCGCTTTAGCAGACGCGCGCTAACTGCATTACTGCACCACTTGCTCGCCGGAGCACGTGGCGTTATCTACTCATATTATTTTACTTCCAGTCGATTGTCTAAGTAGCGCATATTTTTTTCATCACGAGGGTGGCTTTTTTCTAGTAAAAAAATGTTTAAAATCGATTCAGTAGTTGATATAGTGAACTGATTTTAAACATTCTTTCTTCCTTCTTTATAATACTAGTATAGGCGCAGCTTAGATTCACGACGCTCCTCCAATGGTAAGTATCAGGGTGATAATGTTTATTTAACGACCACTATCACAATGTTAATGATAATATCCGGACCGAAACCTAAGGCACAGAACTGCAACAAAACTATCCAACTCTTGGCTGAAAGTTTTACTAAAAATTTCTTAAACTAAATCGTACTGACACCCTCGTGATCCAAATACGCATAGGCTACACCAGACCAACGGGGCACAATCTAAAGCAATCGATTCATACCATTGTCACTAGGCCAGTAACCCTCAGTCTGGTACCAAAGTAAACCCTACTTAATTAGGACCCTCCATCCGGTCCCGCCTTATTGGATTAGTCTCATTTTAGAAAGCTTCCTGAAACTTAAGGGTTTTATCTAGTTAGCCAACTTTTTCCAACTTCTTACTTTTCCTTATTGGTAACTTTTGACAAACTGTCTGGCTTTACTTTGGAGTAACATGTTGACTAACGGCCTGCCCTGATTTTGTTTTGTTTTATACAGGGTGTTTTTAGTAAAGAAAGCAACATACCATAGAAATGACACATTCTTCTTCGTACAATAATTTTGATATTCGTTTTTTTGTTTGTATAAGCTAACTTTTTATTAATGGTTATAAAAAAACATATTTTTTTAATCATAAGTCATGAGACTTGTCCACAAGTCATTAAAATTGATAAAAACCTGAAATTAATAGACAGCCAGCTTTTTGCGAGTAGCTAAAGATAATTACACCTCTCGCGTATCACGTTCACAAAAAAAATGCTTTCGAGTCTGAGCTTGAAAGACGGTAATGTAGCTTTTTAGCTTTTTACGAGTATATCAAATTTGCATGCTCGCAATCGAAATTTAATTTTCAAGTATCAAACCACTGTAATATGAATCTAATAACCTTTGATACAAAGTCCAATATCAGTTCTTCTAATTACTGATATTCACCAGTTCATTAGAAATGTTGAGTGTAAAAATGGGTTTTAAACGAATGCGAATAAGATTCAATTTACGGTGAACTAAAATTATTTCTATATTGGAAACTGACTACGCGACTGCGGTTCATCTCCTTCATACATCGAGCCATCTCATTGACATAATGCTGTTAGAGCAAAATATTGCTAGCACAAATAATCTCACGAATTTCTACTTATAAGTTAAAAATTATTCAAAATAAATCGGGCTTTTACGGATAATATTATCTAGGTACCCATGATCTCAACAAATTAAAATCTACACTTTGCTCAAACTTTCTGAGTTGACAACGTCTAATAATTCGATGAAGCCGGCTGCACACTTAAAAAAGATTACGTCATGCGTCGTTCCCTCGCTCTAGGGTTGCCAACTTTTTTTAAAAGAAATAAAGTATAATCTGGTCTATGAAGATTATTAAACAGTACTTTAGAAAAAACAAACATTTTCTTTTGAAAAATCCAACTATCAGTATTTTTTTACGACGTTGTCACGCTCAACTAATCGGTTGTTTGTAAACCGACTTTACAGACAACCGTTTTTTTTTTAAATATGACCAATATTCCCATCCAATTTCCCTCCAACTAGTCGGGAAAGACTTTACTAGGAGTGGGTACGATAGTTATGCTAATATTTAAAGCATTCTTCATAAAATCACATAAAAATTAATTATTCTAACTTTCTTAATTAAAATATCAGTGAATTACTGATTTTATGTAGGTAATATGAAACATGTTTTTTTTTATTATTAAGAAATTTTTTGATGTAGAGATTTGTAGATTTTTGTATATTGTATATACAAGACTACTCGTACCTAAGAATAAAATAGTAGAAAGATCAAATAAGTAAGAAGACTACTTTTGAAACGACCTGTCAACTTTTGATTCGGTTTTTTGTGACCAGAAAGTTTTTAGGCTTGATACGTACAAAATAATTGATGTAGAATCTCTGAGTGTTCCTTCGTCTTTCTAATATATTGTTTTATTACTAGTTTATTACTTTATTACTAACCTAGTTAATTATTTTATTACTCATTTGGTATAAGTACTTGTGCTGTGCATGAGTTACCTTATGACCGGGAGATTGTACTTTGTTTAGTTCGTTTCTCAGCTTTTTCAATGTACAGATATTATTTTAAGGTCACTTACAAGGAAAATTGTAATTTTTTTAGTCTAAAAATAAGAAAAAAATACAACGAGTTTTTCGATTTTATCTTAACACTAGCGGACGCCCGCGACTTCGTCCGCGTAAATTTCGATGTCAACTTTACTACTACCCCCTAACCCTACCCCTACCCTACCCTACCCCTACCCTACCCCTACCCTACCACTACCCCAACCCTACCCCTACCCTACCCATATTCACACGGGAACGGGAACTACGTAAATGAAAGCGCCGGGCGTCATATAGCGGAATTTCTGCGTCTTTTAGAAATTTTGTATTATCTCCAAAACTATTTAAGTAATTAACATACTGTAAAGGGCAAATCTTATCTCCATAATATCCTTGTGATTATTAAATAATTTATTTTAATAAGGATTAAAGTTTAGTTGTATAAATAATGACGTAAACCTAAGTATATAAAATTAATAATTTTTAAAACACAAAAGGTACCTACTATATCTGCTAATATATAGAAGATAGATATATGGTGTCGCGGAGTTTTTTGTAGAACTTTTAAAGATACATAAAGTCTCTGTACATTAATTTCAATTTTACACAATAGTTACGGCAGCGCATGCGAATAAGTCTGTTTAAGAGGATTTTCAGTCCGACCTGTATGACAAAAACTGTGATAACTCAGCTAATTTATATGCTACCAATATAAAATATAGCCTATAGCACTCCCCGATAATGAAACATTCTACTGGTGAAAGAATTTTTGAAATCGGACCAGTAGTTCCGAAGATTACCCCATTTAAAAAATGTTACAAACTTACAAACTTACAAACATACAAACTTACAAACTTCTACCTAGCTACCTCTTTATAATATTAGTATAGATTGAACTATTGAGTTATAAGGAAGGCATATCCCGGAAAAAATGACAAAATAACATAACATTTCTTATATTTAGCCCAACTCTTGATCAAATAAAACGTGGGTTTTTCCTATCAGAAAAAATAGCGTGCAAAAATGAAAAGGTGTTTTATACTGGCAACAATTTGTAAGCCATTGTGTGCTTAGATTAGATTTTAAGTGCGTAAGCAGTTTTCTATTAAAGATAATATAGAACATTATTACATTTAAACAACAAGTACCTCGTTATTCTTGTTTGGCCTGGCTAGATCATGAGGTTTTATCTAATTAAAATTTCAAAATATATTCTGTATTTTTGGTGAAGTAATATTTAAGCAGTTTTGAAAATGTTTGTTATTTTAATAGGAGGGAGGTATGATCATTAAGAAGGGGTTAATGAAGTATATAATTCATGAGAATACGGGGATAAAATATAGCCTACGACACTCACAAATAATGTGACTGTCTAGTGGTGAAAAAATATAAAATTCAGTTCAGTAGATACAGAGATTACACCCTACAATACCACAATAACAACAAAACTCAGAATGAGAGGGGTTAGGCCAATAGTCCACCATGCTGGCCCAATGCGGATTGGCAGACTTCACACACGCAGAGAATGAAGATAATTCTCTGGTATGCAGGTTTCCTTCAAAGATTGAGATATAATAATATATCTCTGGCATGCACATTTCCTCACGATGTTTTCCTTCACCGATTGAGACACGTCATATTTAATTTCTTAAAATGCACACAACTGAAAAGTTGCATTCGGACCGGACCCGGATTAGAACCCACACCCTCAGGAATCGGGGGTAGTGGTCATATCCACTGGGCTATCACTGCTTATTTTACTACACATATATTTAATAAATGTACATAACAATATTTCATACAACAAAGAGTAACAACTTTACGGGAAATAAAGAAAGGAAAATATAGATAATATTCGGGGAAGGAAAGCGTTTCATAAGCCGAGCTTCCGGGCGGCGGCCATAACTTCTGTATGGGAGCCCTTCAGTAGTTCCTGCGCCGCATCCGTGCCAACGCTTGTGTTGTATGTTTGTTTGTGTTATTGGCGATGTTGTAACTTGGTCGGAACTGGAAATCAAGATAAACTGTGTGACGTGTTACTAAGTGTGAAAATCCCGCAGAAAATGCTAAAACATTACGTTTTATATTCAGCTGATTTAGGATCTGGAGACTCCCCTCCCCTGAAACCTCCTAAATCCACTTCGATCGACGGTCTTCATGGTTATCTTACGCATGGTTTATCATTATATTGTTCATCCTTTTTGGAAGTTGGTTAAAAGTCTGAAAGTTAGTCAGTTCCTACTCCTACCTTAGTTATGTACGGTGGTAAACTATGAAGTTTTAACTAGGTAGCTTTATGGACATCCAGTTTTATAAAATAATGAAGGTATGGCTGTCAAACGCAGTGAATTTATATGTTCACACAGTAGCGAAGCACTCTTTGACGGTGGATTTACAAAACGGAGGTCCTGTCTTTAATTGAGTTTTTCTTAATTGGGCAGGCTTGTCTGCTGGGAGGCTTCGGCTGTGGCTAGTTACTACCCTATCGAAAAGACGTACCGCCAAATGATTTAGTGTTCCGGTACGATGTTGTGTAGAAACCGAAAGGTGTGGATTTTCATCCTACTTCTAACAAGTTAGCCCGCTTCTATCCAAAGATTGTATCATCAACCATCAGGTGAGATTGTGGTCATAAATTAACTTGTAAAGAATAAAAAAACTTCAAAGATGCATAAATGCACTGCCTAACCCGAGTTGTCTTAACTGTATTGTTATTGTTGTACCTGTATTGGAAAAAGATATTTTCTGGCTTGAACAAATTTGTTTACCTACTGCGTACGGTGTTCATGTTCACACCTTATTTTCGACGAGCAAATTGCGTGCTAAGCAGGTGGAATAAACAGAAATACCTTGTTGACTACTTCCACTGTTCGCCGGTCGCCGGTCGCCAGTCGCCGGTCGCCGGTCGGCAGTCGCGCCCATCGCTCGTTGATTAATGGCTTCCATTTACAATTGGTACGCGCTCACATTTGATATCATTAGCGCTAATGGCTGTAGTACGCGTCACTTGTCAGATATTTACACATTTGTGTCTGTAATTGGAGAAAATGCTATTAGTTGGCTGTGTTGTGAGTTGTCACAGACGTATTATCATTCTTATTGGGATATCTCTTTGTGAAACTTTCAGAATGAAAACGTAATTTTCAGAGAAAATCTTAACCCAAAGTTAATGGTATTACACCCACGTTAAGCTGTGAGACCCGAAGTTAGTAGTTCCGTCGGTTGCCTTTGCTATTCTATACGTATATGCTTATAGAAGGCGTTCACGGATCCGCACCGTACGCATCGGCCGTATCGCATCAAATGGATTATATATTCTTTGTATAGAAAGTCATAAAATTGCATCCACTGATCCGCATCGTACGGATTGCATCGACCGGATTTTATATACCGTAAATTAAAAATCCGTTAGATGCGATACGTCCGAGTACGATGCAGATAAGTGGACGCCTACGTTAAGATGCCTTTATTAACAGGCACAAGGCCGACGTATACCGTGTTTCTTCGAAGTGTTGATCTGTTCAACCGATGGTTATCTTCATAAAGTTTATCAAAATATTAGTAGCGTCAGCTATTACTTTAATAAATTAAACACTTCCTCAGTTGGTTGGTTAGCTTTTATGTCTGGGGGTGGCAACGTGAGACACGTGAGACCAACGAAAGTCAATCATACTACAGATTGATTTTGATATCAACAAATTCCTAATAGTAGCAGTTTGCATGCGTTATTAATACACTTCCGTATCTCATGTAATAAAGCTCTACCTTTTTATACATACTGTATTGTTGTGGCTTTTCTTATAATAAAATCCTTTTATTTCTTATTAACTTTTTATTAATAATACACTAATAATTAATATCACTTGGAACGCTGTGCACAGCGCAAACCGTCGGGCAAGAGAGCAAGAGACGATGCTTATCCTTGTCAATGATGACAAGATGACACAATGACAGTGACAATGTCAGCTGTCATTGTGTTCCGATTTACTCTATTACACATACTTCTAACTTCACAAAGTAATTTCCTACGAGTATCTCCGTATTATCGAATTTTCTAGACATAAAACTTGAACAATGTTTTTGTCTGCCTGACCCGGGACTCAACTTTGAAACATATAGCCAACCATTGATTTACTGGACCGATGAGATAGTTATTTCAATGTTGAATAAGTCCTCGTTGTACTAAAGTATAATTTTGTAGAGAAGATAAAACACTATACGCTATGATACAATGTTAGGCAACGGCTGGTAGAGTTAAAAGGTTTAGCCCCATTCGCACCAGAGTTTTTGTAACGGACGTTAAAAAAGCGTTCAAATACAACAAATGCATTCCCAAATATATTATATTCACACGAAAACGTTTTTAAAACTTTTTTTCCAGTATGTCTATGTTGTATTTTCAATTTTGGGCGTTGGAAATAACCCTAAATTTAACTTTGTACTATATTTGGATGCTTATTTAGCTCTCCATGAGATCTTTTTATCCAATGAGTGAGCCCTTGACTGCGACACCACCTGATGATAAGTGACGGTGCAGTCTAAGATAGAAGCGGATGGAAGTGGAACTTGTTAGAGGACAATTACCAAAGACCATTACTTTACAGGAAAATGTCTTTGATGAAATCAGATGTACTGTAAAATATAATCTACATTATGTATCGAGGTGGACAATTGCAATAAATCTCGAAGCCTGTTGCGTTTATAGCGTACAAGATAACATGAATAATGTAGATCCTCGAGGCGCTCTCGGAGCCAATTACCAATCTATCGTCGTGGTAATCTGCTCCTAATCCCGCCTATAGCCCTATACCTTGTCCGTCTGAGGAAAAGCTGGGCTATCCGACCAAATTATTCTCTCCGATACGTTAATATTCAGTTCAGAAAAAAAGAAGTGAAGCCAAACTGAGTCACGTACGTTTCGTACTTATCAGTTTATATGGCTGTATTTCTGTCCTTTTGACTGTAATTATATCAAGACTTATACTTATCGACGATCGATCCTGAGCTTAGTATAAGACTCAATATACGTACTGTTCTTTGTCTATAATTCATGAATTGGAGAGTTTTTGCTCTCGTTAATAATAATAATATAGTACATTAACAATGATTTAACCTTGTATACCTATATCAGAGCGCATATTTGATAACGAACTCGTCAAAGTCAGGCTTTAAAGGAAAATGCCCCACCGCCATAGTTCGCTACCTACGTTCATAATTTTGTCTATTTTGCCATGAATGACACAGTTCACAGTTTGAGCAGTATCGTCGTGAATAAATACTTTTTACCTGCACCCAAGTAGGTACCTACTATATCATCAGTACCATCAATGATATTAAATTCTGTGTACAAAAAGTTTCAAGTAGAAATTTTACTAATAATAGTGTAAGCAATATGTCGGCACTACCACCACGCAAGTCACAGAGTGTAGATCTTGTCTACTCTGTGACTTGTAAGAACATCATCATCGATAGCATACAGCCGAATATTTGTAATATTTCAGGAATACATAGATATTTTGAAGACATTTAATTTTAAAAATAATCGTTAATCAGATAGGTTACCTAATGTCAGGAAGGCCGTGCCGACAAATATTTGTAACTACATTATATGTATAGAAGAAGTGTTTCAGAACATTAGATTCATACATATTGTGACAATTTAATGTAAGATCGTGCCTCCATGATACACGACATATACCGCTGCCTCCCAATAGCAATAGCAGTAGTATACAGAATACATTTGGAGCAATTACTCACGTGCCAGTAAGTTTATAGCGACTAAATATGAATGTCACGTAGCCGTGTTCAGGGACGCGATCAGACGCAAATTGCCTAGTTTGTGTAACGTCATGTCACGAGTAGGTATTGTGAAAACACATATAAATATATTTGAAAAAAGAAGGCTCAGAGTTTCACAGCAGGCGATGAAACGAGCTATACTCGGAGTTTCTCTGCGTGATCGAATTAGAAATGAAGAGATGCAAGTCGCGAAGCTGAAGTTGGCGTCAAAAAGTGTTGGAATGTCGACCCCGCACTAGAAAGCACAGAGTTGGTCGACTCCTCACTAGATGGACTGAAGGCATCAAGTGGGTTGCAGAGAGTAGCTGCACGCTGGCGACTTGTGACCATCGGCTCACTGCTGAAGTCGAGTCTCCTCTCAGAATGTGAGGGGTTACGCCAATAGTCTAACACGCTGGCCCAATGCGGATCGGCAGACTTCATTTTCTGCTTTGTAGGTTTCCTCACGATGTTTTTTCTGCACCATTTGAGACACATGATATTTAATTTCTTAAACAAACAACTGAAAAGTTGGAGGTGCCCCAAACCGGATTCAAACTCACACCCTCCGAAATTGGAGGCAGAGGTCATACATATCCACTAGGCTATAGCGGCAATGGCCTTTATTACTCCCTTATAATGTAGCAATCCATTGTTAGAAATTTATTTGACAAATCTGACAAATCGGTCAGTTTCATAACATTGCAAACAAACCAACAATCAAATCTTTCCTCTTTATTATATTAGTATAAATAAATTACCCAGACATTGGAAAAGTCCTATGAACATCACACACAATGGCATTGCCAGAGAATAATATACAACCATACAACTAACATTAAGACTACTAGTAGGTATTTTAGTATATAAGTGCATGAATAACAAATACTGACGAGTCAAACTGACGTGTCAAAAGTGCTTGTAAACTGAGCCTACTTGAAATAAATGATTTTTGATTTGATCTGAATTAATAGAAAAAAATAATAATAATTTTCATACTTTGGCGCCCTTTGTCCTTTTGATCAGTTAGTTACTCGAACAGCGAAATGTTTAAAGTGAGTAATTTTCAGTAACACAGGAACACAATGTGCAAATCCCTCGTCCCCCGTGTTTACGTCACGTCGTCGAGTCAGAACACTGGTGGTAGCTCAAACTATGATGAAGAGGCAAAAGCTGGCTGGGGAAATGTGTAATCCTAAACAGATTTCAATTTTTTTTCTACTGAAAGTTATGATTATCAGGAAATAACGAAGTCTATATTTTATCCCATATTTCTGCGGGAACGTACGCGGATGAAACAGGGTTTTCTGTTAGAAAATAAACAAGGAGAAGACCATCTTTACATGTTTTGTTGTAGGTACATAAAAGTGGTATTTTCCTACAACTCTCCTTAATTAATTTTAAATAACTCTTTACGATAAAAGTTGTATTTTTCCTACAATTGGGATAAAACCTTAGATCATTAGTAAAACATGGCAGCCAATTAGAGTTATCAATATCTATTCAGACTTGGAAACAACATACCATAATAAACTGTGAGTTTTTTAACTGACACAAATATTTAGTAGGTATTTTGTACATATAATATGCATATAGTAAGTAGCTGACGCCGCGCGGTTTCACCCGCGTAGCTTCCGTTCCCGTAGGAATACGGGGATAATATATAGCCTTCCTCGATATATTGGCTATCTAGCACTGAAATAACTTTTCAAATCGGACCTGAGATTAGCGCGTTCAATCAAACAAACAAACTCTTCAGCTTTATAATATTAGTATAGATTTTTTTCGCAAATACAGTCATTATCATCATCATTTTTAGATAGATTAGATTAGATAAGTACCTGCCTCGCTAGACGTTACTTTTCTGTCAAAGTATATGATCAATGATCTAATGCGATCACATAAACTGTCTCTATAAAATCAATGTTTCATAGTTGTAATCGTGTTTATCGGTTAAAGAGCTCCCTAAGAAACCTATTTGTGTAGTTCAATGGTGTTAAAAACGAGCAAAACCTTCTAGTTTAGGAAAAAATTTATACCAAATCTAAGCTCAAAAAATTACAGACAATTTTGTTTGTGAATTTTGGTGCAATATTAGTCCTTATGTAATTAGTCTGAGTTTTTGCCTATTTCAATGGCCCACTAGAGGGCCGGGCCTCTCTCTCACCTTTTGAAGCTTAGACCCACCACGTTGCTCCGTCAGATAGTGACCAGGACCGATGGTTTAACGCGCTCACTGAGACATGGGGGTGTAACCACCAACCGAGCGCCAGGATGAGAAATTTTACTCCAAAGCTCTCATAGAAAAATGTAAAGCCAGTACCTCGTCATACGATGTCACATAGCTTGACCACTTGATCAACGAAGCATTTAAAAAAGTAATGCCCGCCAAGCGATTTTGAATTCCAAAACCATGTAAGTTACTTATTTTAAGACCACATGTGATCCATCTTACAGCAATTCCGCTATTAAAATCGACATTCCTAGGGAAAGCATAATCTATGCAAACATATTATATAGTACAAGATTTAATGCTTTATTTGCATCTTGTTCTTCTAATATAAAAATAATTACATCAGTAAAAGACAGATACCGTTTATTTTTTATTATTCTTTACAAGTTAGCCCTTGACTACAATCTCACCTGATGGTAAGTGATGATGCAGTCTAAGATGGCAGCGGGCTAACTTGTTAGGAGGAGGATGAAATTCCACACCCCTTTTCGGTTTCTACACAACATCGTACCGGAACGCTAAATCGGTACGTCTTTGTCGGTAGGGTGGTAACTAGCCACGGCCGAAGCCTCCCACCAGCCATCGTTTGCAAAAATATTAACATATTAATAAATAGATGTAACAAATAAACAAACAACCAGATTGCCTGCTTATAAGTTTAGATTATAGTTCAATAAATCTGGTTCGTAGACGACCTTTCCCTGCCGCCGCTGCAGATGTAGTGATGCATCAATCAAACATATCGATCAGCCGTCCGTCTACAGTCTAGACCAAAAGCTTGCGGAGACAAACATACTTCATTTTAGGAAGAATGAATATTCCGTTTCCGACTGACCATGTAACACACGCCTTTATCTATCCTTGCATTTCAAAATACGTAATCTTAGTGGTAAGACTGTCGATATCGACGAGACAAACTGGCACTGCGCACTTCACTAGTAAGTCATTTCATGATATCCAATGAATAAGTTTGGCTGGAACATTATAAGGATGCGATTTATAGAACACAATTTAAGTTCTATTTACAAAAGAAATATTTTTACTTTGAAAATATTCATCTTGTAACACATGTTTTTAGACATTTTTAATTATTTTTTCGAATATTAACCCTAGAGTTATGGGTTTTATTACCTAATAATAGTTATAACCTATAAATAGTTTAATCCCGAGCCCCTGTATAATTCCAGAAAAATTTAAAAAAAAATCATTTCACAAATTGACTACTGACATTTCAATGAGTGAATATATCATGATGAGGTTGAGGATGACCTTCTTCAAATTGCGGTCAAGTGGAGCAAGCTCTTGAGAACTCTTTTTAATTCGTATTAATTATGGATGAAGTGAGGGCTACCTACTGCAATAAGTGTGGTCTTATTAATTTAATATCAAATTATGTTAGTTTAGAGTATGATATTTTTTTCTATTATAATTTATTATACAAGTTTTTAGGGATTTGTATGAATTTAATTAATTAAATTAAATTTATTTAATCGTTCATTAATAGTAGTTTTTTAATTTACTTAATTAAATATTATTGTAAATTATAATTAGTCACACAAACACACACACTCACTCACATGCAACCATTATAATAGAAAAGAATAGAAGCAGAGAGAAAGTTTTCTATTAAACACTCATGACAAATTTTGCCAGTTCGATATATCTATTATAAGCCACGTATAAAAACTTTATTCCAATTATATGGATTTAAAAATACAAATGAACTATCAGATGCCTCGTAAAAATACAGGCATACAAAAATAAAGTTGATGTTACCTGATGAAAATGTAGTTTTCTAATATAAGGAAAGAAAGTTATATCGTCACAAATAAACAAGCAAACATAAAATCAAAATCAAAATTCGTTTATTCTGAACCGGTGAAAGAGACTATTTGTAAATTCACTTTCACCGGTTCAGAAAACAGGTTCTATTAATAAAAGCCGGCAATAAACTGAACAGTTGTTGTTATTCATATAAAAGTGATCGTATAAAGGATTATTAATTTTTATTATTAAAAATTAAGAAACTTCTGAATGTAATGCTGCCATCAGCTGAAGGGTAATAACTCATCATTACGGCAGAGACACGGCCGTGAAAGCTAACAAGCGCTCCGCCGCTCCGCCGGCCATCGATCTCCGGCCGAGCCGAGCTAAGCCGTTGTTGATCAAATACTCTGTTACAGCGGATTATAGTCTTTCAACTTTCAGTCTGGACGTGCCCGTCTAATGCGGTTTGAAATATTGAGCTTAAAATTACTAAAGACATAGATATCTACTTTGCTGTTGGTTATTTAGCTGTGCCCTACAAGAATATAGGAATAAAAAGCTTGTAAGCTATTTCCTGTGGACTGACTGCATAGAGCAAGTTGCAGGGAGCCGCTGGATGCCGGCTCAGGATCGTGATGTTAGGAAGTCCCTACAAAAGGTCTATGTCATGCAGTGGACATCCATTGGCTGATATCATGATGAGCTCCAGACTATAATCTAGGTTTAGATTTAAATACATCTATTCTCTTAAATAGCTTAGTCGCAAACGTGAGAACATTACTTCTTAGCTTTTATTTTATATTACTTCGCCATCATATTATTGCTATTACTCACTCAATGCTCATTCATAATTGAATCTTCTGTTCTGAAATCTCTATTATAAAATACTCTTATTTTTTTAATAATGTTTAACAAACAATTTATCTATAATTATTATTATATTACACTATTAGAAATCTACATTATCAAATTTTAACATAAGCTATATTTTATTTCCGTTTGCCCATAGGAACGGTAACTGCGCGGGTAAAACCACGGAGAATTTTTTAAGGATTAATTTTGGAATAAAAAGTAATTAGTCTACCATTTTTTTACAATATAACGAAGATAAAGAATAAAATGGAAAACACAATATTTTTACAATTATTATTTTATGAAAAGAAAGGAAGTATTTCTTTTTAGATTTTATTATGCGAGAACACAATGCCTCGGGCACCTTGTCCGACTCGTTAGTACAAGTATAAAAGTATAAGAAACGAGATATCTGGAGAATATCTTTCTAATGAATTATTGTTCGAAACTGATACTGATAGATATCAGAGCAGACCCTGTATGACACCTTCCTATTTCATTCTCTTTGTGGGAATATGTAGCAAAGACCCACCAGTCACCACGTTGTTGTGTGGAGTGTTAGGATGATAATGTCAAGCTCGTTTACGATCACTATCATGATTAACACAGACCAAGAAGAAAGGAAAATTCTATATATTTTTTTTTATTCTTTACAAGTTAACCCTTGACTACAATCTCACCTGATGGTAAGTGATGTTACAATCTAAGATGGAAGCAGGCTATCTTGTTAGGAGGAGGATGAAAATCCACACCCATTTCGGTTTCTACATGACATCGTACCGGAACGCTAAATCGCTTGGCGGTACGTCTATATTTCGTACTCGGCCTAGAGGGAACCCAGAACCTCATGGCCTGAAGCTATATATGCTTACAACTGGACTATCGAGGCACTTTAACCTATCAAATAGCAACAATGCTGTTTGGCGACAGATATAACCACTTCCCTGGACGCGCTCTGTCACAAAGTTATAAATATAGGTCAGGAACTAACCGTAGCTTTCCCCTCCCGTTTATTACATGTAGTTAGAGCTACATAACAGTAAATTGTAGCAGCAATGTGGCAACAAGTTTAGCGTCCTCACGGGGTTGATGGGAAACCGACGAGTAAATGATGTCCCCCGCGTTACCAACAGCTTCTGCTAGTTGAGAACAAGTAGCGAAGATATAACAATGTGTAGATCTTCCACTTAATAAATAAAATCAAATTGAAATTAGTTCAAATAGATGCACTTTATAAGCACTAGTAGTGTATAGTGACTCAATTCAAAACGAAAAGTGAGCACTCACTCAACAAAAAATTCAACAGGTGCCATTTATATTTTAATTATAAAACTTAGCAATCATTTCCAACGAATTATAGAAGTCTGAAATTAAAACGATAAATATGTTAAGTAATATTATAATTATTTTCAAAGGGAATAATAATTTATAACATTATTTGGATTGATAGTAAACCATGAACTTTTCTGTACACCTGGCAGCATGTTTGAAAATAAATTCATGTTCAACAGAGTAGGTCTGCATTTATTAGAAACATTTTTAGGAACATGATAAAATGGTCATTAGCATCCCATCTCAATATTTGGTAACCTTATCCAAGGTTACCAAATTCTGTTTCAACTCTGTTATATAAATATACGTTTCGGACCCTAAAAACCTCTAAATACATTTTGTTCTAAAAGAGGAGCCTCGGAAAAAGTTTATACTGCTATAATCATTAGTTTTTTACATTTTTAGGGTTGGATTTTTAGAATTTTTGCCAAAAATAGTAAAATGTATATTTTTTTGATAGAGAAAAAATTTAACATGAGTACAAATCCTAGCCACTGACTCCCTAGCTAGTGAGTTCATATGTAACATCTGGGGAGCCGATTCACGGTCCACTCCACATTGCCAACTGATAACTTATCGTTGCAATTTCGACCGAACGGTGAACGGCCTCAGTTATGAACTGCCTGTAAACATTTTTAACAATTTATACGCTTTGTATTTGGACAGTGAAACCTGTCACCTCATCTTCCAAAGCTTAACAGAGGTCGAAGCAAGGGCTGACTAACTTTCAGCTGTTTTAACATTACGGAGGTCTAGCCGTGACAGACTCTAAGTCAATTGCACAGACACTAACATGTTATGTTTAATAAAAGCTTGTAGCTGACGTTTGAAGTTAAGACAAGTTCAAAGAAATAAAGTGAAACGTCTGGGCACGTACCGTGAGGTTGCAAATGTCAGGATAAGATTTGAAGTAATCTTGCTAAAAATTCTGATCTAGACGTTCTTTTCATAATAAAGCAGTACTTGCCTAAACTCGCTTGAAAGTAATTTTTTTTAATTCATTTATCGAGCCTCCTCAATCAGTAATTATTTTTAATCTTATGTTTTTAGAATTATATTTAATAATTAATTATATTCTTAGTGCCACTATGATGTTTAAGTTATTTATATTGTAACTAACCCTTATTATTGAACCGTTTCATTATCTACTACATACCAAAGTATTAAATTATCTAATATAATATTAATAAGCGAAATCGTACGAAATTTGGCAGGGACGTAGTTTATGGTTAGTCGATGTCCGCTAAGACAAAATTTTGCAACAGGCCCGGACTAATGAGGTCTAAGGGTGGACGAATTCACGGGTGTCCGCGAGTACTATTTACTCGACTACGGCATTGCCAAAAGGAAGGGTAATCATTCTGGCAGTCTATGTATGTATGTATATTGTTAAAATCCCTTCCAATCAAAAAATACGTCGATAATAAACTAATACGGGTGGACAGTAATTTACTATATGTCGTAAAACTATTATTGCTTGTCATAATAGTTTTATAGAGTACAGGTCAAATTGCCCTCCCATTTTCCGTCACACGTACAGGACTACTTTACGGCGTATTTTTTCCGCTGAGTGTAATCTAACGTAAAACATCTCGATCGATACATTGTCACGTCGCTATAAAAGGAAGGAGCATTTTTTGGAATTAGGCTGAACGCGCACAACATTTTTCCGCGCTGGAACCTTTTGAACAATTCTATTGGGTTAGTATTCTCGTATCGTGTAAAAATCGCGGTATAATATATTTCCCAAGGGACATGTCTCGTGTTCTGATTTTTATTTGCATACGGAATACACTTTATTCAAGTAGACGCGATTTGAATTGTGATATGATACGGTAGTAGTTGTCGTTGCGTAGTATATTGTATTGATTTTTTTGGCGTATAACTTTATATCACTTTTACATTTAAAACATCATATTTGATTTAAATAACAATGTCTATATTCAAATTTATAGATTGATTTCAATGTAACTAATCTGAACGGGCACACTAACCGGAACTAATATAAAAGAGGAGCATGTAATTAGAAGCTGAGTTTATGATACATATTAATCTACCGTATTAGAAACATTTTTTGAGAGAATATGTGATTTAATGTTTTTATTCTTTTCTTAGAGATCGTAGAATTAGGGAGAAGATGCCTATTCACTCTTGACTTGAAGATACACTTATTATAGGTGGTAGGAAAAACTGAAGCTGAGAGAGCATTCCACACCTTTGCAGTGAGTATAAGGAAAGAGGAACTAAGCCGCTTAGTACGCGTCCGAGGAATTTTGACGACGTAGCGATGTCGATCTCCGCGATGCCTAGCAGTCCTGTGGAACGGCGAAGGTGGCACAAGATCGAACAGTTCCTGAGCGCACTCTCCAAAATATTTCGCAACCTTTCGGCGATGCTCTAAACTTTGAAGTCTTTGAAGTCAGATGCTTTGGTGTCAAATTACCAACAACTCAGATAGGCTTTCACAATCACTTTTCAAAGTCATCATCATCAGTCAAATTTTGTCAGTGGCAGTACCACATATTTGGAAGACAACACAGTGAACTAATTTCCCCAACGAAGGTAGTTCTAAAAGTCTGATGCGAGTTAATCGAAAAGACTAAACGTAGTGCGCGCTTGACCTAACCGTCGAATTCCACTTGACACGATTACATTTTCAATATGTTAAAGGTCTGCCTCCTAAGAGTGATGTTTTAGCACTTTGTTACATTAAAGAATTGAGTCGGGAGTTTTTTGTGCTCTTTTGTTGGAAAAACAGAACAATGTGGCGCGGGGAGCGCTCGCCAACTTTGCAATATTAGAAAAAACATTTCGCGAAATTTCAGAACAAAGCCGCCATCGAGCTATTTTTGTTTATAGAGGCACAGGCGGCTCGGGAGTTGGTTACGATACCTAAATAGTAGGTAGCACTATCTCGACAGAGTGCGGAAAAAACTACCGTCATTCTAATTCCTGTTGCGTTTATTTATTTACTTGCACACTAAAAAACAATGAAATTCAAAATATAACAAACAAACAAGAAAATAACAAGTAGAATACAGAAAGGCTCCCATCTTGCTGATAAAACTGCTGACACATGTGGTCTGCTATAATCAGGGTGTTATTAATATAGGTAACAATAATACAACATCTTGAGTGTGAGGTAATGTAATCGAAAAACTACTTCTTCGTTCGAGACACTTTCCGCACTTGGCCAGATTTATGGCCATGGCGATTTTATGTATAAGTTGGTGTAGGCCCGCGCCGGTATATTTCAGCTAGCAGTTCGCTCAAGTGACTAAGCATACCATCATCAGAAAACCAGTGCCAAGAATCTGTTTTCTGCGCACCTATTTTAGTTTGCATTCATCAATTTCAACGCAATTAGTCACGTTCGACTGATAACTCAATATCTTCTGAAATATATTTTGTAAGCGCTAATCGTACATTGGAGCAGCGTTGTGGATGAGAGCTCCATATCGCCTCTCTTAAGAGGTGGTGGGTCGTTAAAATAGGCTGATAATACATGAGCGCTGTTTAAAAAAAAAACGTATAACAGTCTCTCTCTACTCTCTACGTCAGTCGCTTATGATTGACATCACATTTTTACAAAATATCCAGCCACCGATAGGCCTGAGCTCCACTAAATAATAAACGCGTATAAATTGTTCACGCTATCAGAGCGGCGGCGTAAAGTTGAACAAAGTGTCAGTTTTGACGATGTTTCGCGATTATGGTTTATTGAGTGTGAATCTGCGATAACCCGATCGACGCTGCGTTGTATGTACTGGGACATTCCATTTGCTGTCGGCCAAAATTTAGTTTGCTTGGGCCTCGACGGTCGTTAATCAAATAGCAAAAAACTGTGGCAGTTTTTAGAAAATACAGAACGTTAAAAACTAGTGAACGTGTGTGTTTTATTTTTCTGTTTCGATAAATAAGAAAATACCTACTATTAAAAAATATATTTTGCGAACTTTCTCTTAGAAAAAATATTATTTAATTTATCTGTTTGTATATTATTAAAAGCGAGGTGACTTATCACAAAATCTCAAAGGCCAGTAAAACGTAAATTCAATCTAAAAGCTCCAAAAAGATGCAATAATACTGCTATCTGGCAATAAAATCATATTAGGCATTGTCACTAGACGTTTGTTACTAAAAGATCAAGAGGTGGAATTTTAATTAAAATATCGTTCACAAAACGTTCGCTCGACTGCGACATACTCGTACAAAAGGTTGGAACTACGAGAAATCCGTTTAGTCATTCGTTATGACGTTCGTTGTTCTTGCTGTTCTGTCACTTTTGAGTCGGCGTTAACCCGGCCTTTCTATTCACTCGTTACTGAACTCTCGTGGTAACTCACGTGGCTAACTGGCTGACTGACATACGCCCTAATAGCGTAAACTACTGGATACCATACGGATCCATTTTGCTGAGAAGGTTGACATAGAGAGAGGATGTTTGGAAATTTCGGGTACAGGAAAGTGTAGTCTTTGTTGTTTGAAGATAGATAGAGAATTTGATGATGATAGCGTTTTATTATACTGTAGTGACACTAAATAACGTCTATAGGTATAAAAAAGAGATTTCAATTTAAAATTAAAGTGAGCAACGAGCGATGGAACTCCAAAAAACCTGATAACGATATTGACTTATGGGACCCAACTTGTCAAATCAAAGTAAAGCTTATAAAAACCGGTGCCCGAGTCGCACCCGTATCCAATATCGTAAAGTTGGGCCTAAACGTCCCAGTGACATCATTCAGGATCAAGTAAAGGTCCAAATGTAGGTCACAGATGATGGCGTGACCTTTTGCTGTCTAAGATAATAGCGTTTGTAACGGTGGGGACATTTAAGATTCAACCCATAAACTTTATGCCTATGTCAAAAACTATCTTCAAACGCAATTTCTTTATTGGGTGTCTAAATACAGGCAACTGATATTTTCGCTTAATATATATATTCAAGAAGTTATAAAACTATACTTGGACGATTAAGAGTCTGGACCATTGTTAACGGTTATCTCCTAAAGCCAAAACTCCAGTTGCCTGCCGTATCTTTGGTAATTCTGTACGACTATTCCGTTGACATGACACTCGTATAGCATAGTGCTTTCTTTCTGAACTCAAATCTTTAGCTTTTTTAATATCAGTAGGAACACATTTTTCTACAAAAATACGGAAAATATCTTGACGGAACAAACCTCTTTCTATTCTTTGTATGTAAAATTAGACCATCCGCGAACCGAATTGATTTGATCAAGGAAAGTTGGTGAAATTCCCACCGACGGCAAATTTATATAAATCTGTTTCCATCAACGCATCCCTCCGACCTTCCAGCCGTTATCTAACTCCGGTAGCGCTGCTCACCACTGTTTGCCAAATATACAGATCTTTTTTAGGGTTCCGAACGTACGTAGTACAAAAACGGGACCCTTATTTCATTGATAGATGAAATAGTTAATGGACCAAACAAATACCGTCACCTGATGGTATTTGTTTTTTACCATTTTTAGTGGAAAGCCATAAACCGAGCAACACTTTACAGAGCATATAAGGAACACGATCTATTGTTATTATTCTGTGACCAATAACGTAAGGTATAGGTGTTAAGCCTGTAATAACACCGGTAACCATGCATTTTAGACTGGAACAAAGCAATGTTGCTTGGTGGCAAAAACAAGTATGACAATAATTGTACCTCTGCAAACGAGTTCTATTATTACTTCACAAAAAATTCAATTATTACTTGAATATTGTTAAAGTTTAGGTTATTGTTGAAAGGTTCAAGATTATTAATTAAATTTTATATTTAAATCCAAATTTCATTATTCAGAGTAACATACCTTTTTCATCAAATTAAATTTGTTACTATTTTTTTTATTTTAACCCACTATAGTTACTATTTTTTTTTATTGAGTAGTAACATACGTAAAAACATTCACACGCTTTTTTAAAACACAACTGTATGATAACTAAACTGTTACATAACTGATGGGGATCCGCGATATTTGTAGGCGTTGCTGAGAGATTTCGGTACTTTTACGCTCAAAGGATTGAAAAATTTCAGACATTTTTTTTCACCAATTTTTATGAATTCCTCGAAAAATTACTGAAAGATGTAGAATGGTATTTTGAATGCTGGTGGATTTACGAGTATGAATGAATTTGATTATGTTTGTGTAAGATATAAAAGGCACCATAAATTTTGGTAAGCGTATTATCAATTACCATGTTAAGAGAGTTTTAATACTAAGTGTAAGTAACGTAATTTTCCGATGGACGTCCACTGAAGGGCATAGAACTTTTGTCCCATGTCATAGAACATTTGCCCGAAATACGGAGATAAAATATAGCTGTTGTTGTCTATACTAATATTATAAAAAGGAATTTGATTGTTTGTTTGCATTGAATTGGCTCTGAAACTATTGAACCGATTTGGAATTTTTATTTCAGTAAAGGGAAGCTACACTATCCCCGAGTGCTATAGGCTATACTTTATAGCCACGGGAACGAGAACCACGTGAACAGACAGAGTAACGTACAGATAAAGTAACTTGGTGAAAGAATTTTTTAAATTGGGTTTAGTCCGTGAAAGTGGAACAAACAAACAAACTCCCTTTCGCATTTGTAATTATAAGTATGGATTTTATTTAAAAAAAATCACTATATCTTTTCAAACTAATGGGATTAGGTAAGTACCGGAATCTTTGCCAAGTAGACATCTTTATTCCGAGCCCATTCACTTCAGGTGATCGTTTGCCGCCAAATTGAGCCATTTACCGCCAAATGTGACGACGATCGCCGGGTTATTTCCGTCACAAAGCTCTGCCACTGCTGAAAGCAAAAAAATGCTTTTTGCTGTCCCTCGTGTCTATGTGCTTGACGTCCATTGAGGCGTGTGTTGAAGGTTGCTACTGCTCCTGCTATATGCAATATGACTAGTTTATTAACTGCCACGAATATCCAACGGTTAGCTAGTTCGAATGTGTACCTATAATTATATTTGTTCGAGTATCATCACTATTTTTTTCATTTAATGACAAGTTAGCCCTACGATCTCACTTGATGATAAGTGATGATGCAATCTAAAATGCAAGCATATACAGATTGGAAGAAGTGCAAGTTTATATTAGTATATCAGGCATCAAACCGGAACGCTGAATCGACAAACAATTTCATTCAATGTAATAAAACGTTAAAATTTAGGTTTACACTTCGTGTGAGGCGTTAAAAATGTTGAGTTTCTTCTCCGCTATTATCTGCAAGACTTGTCTTCTTAACCAGTAGTTAAGTCTCTACAAAAGATTAGACTTAACTTTTTAAATGTGTCTGTTAATGACGCTCACTCGATAAAAGTGAATTTGAATTAAAATAAAGTAGCAATGTTAATAACCCTGTTACCAAGCGTGAAATGGCCATTAGCCAGAAAGTAATAGAAACACTAATTCCATCTGATACAAACTGGAACAGAAAGTCAAACAAAGCAACTAAAAGTAGCCGCTGTAGGTATCTAGTGTAATGTAATTCCGAGCACGTCTCCGAACTTTGGAATCCCATTCGATCCCTAACTTTGTTTTAAATTGTAGTGGAACTGAGATACGACAATTATTGGCAATGAGTTTGCAAATACGGCCCTACAGTGTTATGTAATGTGAGGACATTCTAACTGAATTTAAGAAATTCAAGATGTCTTTGACTCATATATCTTGTACTGTGCTTGCAAAATTATAACTTTAAATCAAATGACTAGAGCTGCTTGAATTAAGAATAGGTACTAGCAGACAACCGAATCATCGCAATTCGGATTGTCTGGGTAACATTTTATTGTTGTGTGTAAAATCACACGAAAACAGAAAGACAAAAATAATTATTTCTTCCCTGAATTTTTATTTTATCACTTGAATCTTTAACAATTTCAGTAATTATAAGGACAATAGACACTCGACGATTGCTCTCCGCCGTAAATGGAGAGGGGTGTTATGAGTTTGATGTTTGTCTGTGCATCATAGCTTACAAACAAAAGAACAGATCGTCGTAAGTCGTTATTCTATGTTGATGTTGATGCTTTATCAAAGTTCGTAATTTTTACTTCTTATATGTTGAGTTGTGAGAACCAGTTGAGCATTAGAGCTTCCTTTCTTTCTTTGAGTAAATACGATAGCCAATTTTGAAGTTTAGGCTATGATGGCTTTGGAAAATAGCAGAGTTCAACGAAACCTGAACCATCCAAGTACCTACCTATTATTTTACATATTTTCGTTGACATAAAAATCAACAATCAACACAGGATAACGTGAGAAATGATTTCTCCAGTCGCCAGAACCATCACTTTACGGCAACAGTTCAAAAAGCATCGTTAATGTTTAAACTTTCAGGATGACAAGCGATGAGATACTACGAAGCTAATGGTTTTACCACTAAAGATACCATTCCTCATGATTTATCGTAGAAAATATCAAAAAACTACGTTTTTACTATTTTGTTTGAGCCGTGATAGCCCAGTGGATATGACCTCTGTCTCCGATTCCGGAGGGTGTGGGTTCGAATCTGGTCCGGGGCACGCACCTCCAACTTTTCAGTTGTGTGCATTTTAAGAAATTAAATATCACGTGTCTCAATCGGTGAAGGAAAACATCGTGAGGAAACCTGCATACCAGAGAATTTTCTTAATTCTCTGCGTGTGTGAATCCGCATTGGGCCAGCGTGGTGGACTATTGGCCTTATCCCTCTCAATCTGAGAGGAGACTCGAGCTCAGCAGTGAGCCGAATATGGGTTGATGACGACGACGACGACGTTTTTACTTGGACAATTTAGGACCCTTCAAACTTGCTACCTTCCAAAGCCACTGCAAACTCCGTAAAGGTCGCGGTACCTAGATACCAGTAAGAGCATGGACTGAATTTTCAGCCTACATATAATGTGGAAAATCTGCCTACGACAGGCACTCATTCCATTAATGCGTGTAGGTGTAACAAAGTTTAATAATAATTAACATTCCCGTACATTTCACAAACTCCACAGTGAAACAACTGAGGGATGCGATTTCGTGTTGTTTCAACGAAACACTGACATGCGGGCTTAGAATGATGGCGAAAGAGAATAATTTAACTTCGGATATTCAGAAAGATTTGCGAGCTTTTTGTGAGACAGCTCATCTGTGGAAGTACCTACTACCGCCATATTTTTATTTAAAGATTAAGATAATAATACATTTGTCATTTTTTACCCGACTGTTTAATATTGTGCTGAATATTCCCGTTTATCTCCAATTTCTGTGTTAAATGTGTGTACAGCAATTGTCCAGGGGGCAGGGTTCGAACCCACTACCTATCAATGTTTAGTCCGGCCCTTTCTCCGTGGAGCTATTTCTGTCACTGTCTTTTTAGATCTGAAGGGTAATATTGCTGCTCTAATTGCTTATCTGTAAGTGGTCACAGACAGATGACAATAATTTATATATCTACATGATTCTGCTTTGCTGAAGTTATTTCAGTTTCATACGAAGGTCTGTCATCATCATATCAGCCGATGGACGTCCACCGCTAGACGTAGGCCTTTTGTAGGAGCTTCCAAACATCAGGATCCTGAGCCGGCTGCATCTAGCGAATCCCTGTGACTCGCTTGATGTCGTCAGTCCACCTGGTGGGGGGTCGACCAACACTGTGCTTTCTAGTGTGGGGTCGCCATTCCAGCACCTTAGGACCCCAACGTCCATCGGTTCTTCGAACTTTGGCTTCGCGACACGTCGAGCTATGCCAGTGACTTTGGTTCTTCTGCTGATCCATTTCTGTATATGTAGATTACGCAAAGATACTGCTAGCTTAGGCCCGCCCGTTGTGTGACTCTGAGCCTTCTTATGAAGCCCATAGTAGGCAACCAAGTCTCAGAACCATCGGTTATCACTGGCAACACGCACTGTTCGACGATTTTATTCCTAAAAGGAAACAAACGACCCATGTAACCAGGCTTTATGTTATTTTTTTACTCTGCTATATTTATATTTGCGACCAACTACGACCGAAACTCTTTACGATGCAATTTAAAGAGGTTTTATTGTGCAACAATGGACAGCAAACCACAATTCGCAACAATTTCGCCTCAGGCCTGCACAATGATCAGATTTAAGCGACAATACACATAGGTAGTTGCTGCCTCGGAAAAGTCATCGCAATTAAAATCGCGCTATGCAAATAAATACACAATAAAAAAGAAATAAAATAAATGTTACATTATTGTTTTCTTAAAATATTATAGTATCTTATAGCGCCTTTCTGCAGGATGTATGATTAATTTAGTATTTACTTCCTTACCCTGTACAATAAGAGAATCACGTAAGTTACGCTGTAACATACCCTTATAAAAAAGTTTTGTTATTTCTACATCAGAATTGTTAATTTTTTAACTATTAAAGTGGCCGTACTAAGTTTACTGAAGAAGGAACTATGTAGATTGAAAAGAACTTTACTTTCCGAAATAATTCTTGAAGAAAACAGACAAATAGGCAAGCTATCGGCGATGATCCGATGTTTGTAGGTAGTGTCCATTGGCTAATGATAATGATAACTCAAGTCTGCTAAGCCTTACTTCGAAAAAAAAATTCTCTTAATTAACGCACTCAAAATATAAGCTTTCTATTACACCGGGCTTCAAATTGCTGCTCACCCTTTCCCGGTCTCGTGGATCGCACATTAAGTGGAAACCGCAGTGAAGTCCCAGGCCAGTAAGCTCCGTCATTATTTATATTGGGTAACTACAAATTATTCCAATTGGGACAAAATAGTCTGATGATCAACGACATACATTGTACCTACGATACATAGACTAGATGATCACTGGCATTCGCACGGCTCACGGAACTGACAGAAGATTATATGAAAACCTGTTTTAGCATTGAGAACAACTTTTGTGCGCCGTTTTCATGAAACGTAAATACAGTATATTATAAACAATATAATGTCGTTGCTGATGATTCATGATTGTCAACTCCACAATAAGGTTTACTGTCAAGTAAGGTAGTTGACTCATATCAAATTTAATTAAAACAATATTAATTTCGTGTAGTACATGGGATAAATGTCCGAAATATATAGATATCAATTAATAAAACTTAAGGATTTTTTTATAAAACTTAATTTAAATATCACGTATTTTTTAAATTTTTCCAAACGTCACAAACGCTGTCGTCCATTTTGTGACGTCACCTGATGTAATTCTAAACGTCAAACTAATTGTTGACTAATATTTTTGTCAAACGCTCCGTTTTAAGGATTTGTTAAAGTGACGTCATGAAACACATAAAATATAGATCATCATGGCCGACAGCGTTTAGGCTGAAAAAAAATATTGAAAAATTAAAATTTTCATGTAATCACGTCTCAAATTTTTTTTTTTTTATTATTTACAAGTTAGCCCTTGACCACAATCTCACCTGATGGTAAGTGATGATGCAGTCTAAGATGGAAGCGGGCTAACTTGTTAGGAGGATGATGAAAATCCACACCCCTTTTCGGTTTCTACACGACATCGTACCGGAACGCTAAATCGCTTTGCGGTACTTCTTTGTCAGTAGGGTGGTTTATTTAATTTTCTGGCTAAGGTCTAAAACGCCCACCATTACCTATATTCGTATAGACTAAAAAAACACTGATCAAATGAGGTAGTATTTTTTTTGTTAACAAACTTTATGTAACTTTTATTGAGGGCGGAATTAGTTAACGCAATGTCGATTGCCAAATTAAAATTAGTTGGCAGTTTGAAACTGAGTTAGGGTAGGGTGGGACGGCAGAAGTTGGGACGCGTCGGCAGAATAACAATATGGGCTCACATTTGTTACAGTACTTTCGTTACACGCACTTTGTGCTTCTTCTTGCGACCTTCTCACGTATTTAACAGGAATAATAATGAAGCCGTTAGGAAGAGTTAACAATTATATTATCTGGATTTAGAAAGCAGTAATATAGCGCTGGTTCATTTACTTTATATTTATACTTGCATTTCATAAAAAAATAATATTTTTCCCCTAATAATTTTGTTTCCTGACTCTAATATCACGTCTAGCACTTAAGTGTTATTAATTAAAATAATTTTGTATAATATCTATATTGTTATGCATGTATAATATCTATGCATATATCTCTAACTCTTTGCATAGGTATCAGTTTGGATTGTGCCGCATTGCAAGAACCAACTCATGACTAAGGGCCCCGTATGGGTTTGAAACTAGTCGGGCATACTCCAACCTTATATAATGTGAGTTTTAACCGTGTTTCATAGTCAATTAATAAGTATAACATTCACGATAGTTTAAATTCTAAAATATTGTGAACTGTAAAATTATTTTAATTTGATTTCTAAATCAAAACAGGATACCGCCTGAATTCATGAAGAACAAAGCCTCGTACATGAATTCAGGTAGTCTCCTGCTTAGAAGCCTTTCCTTGTAAGGCTACTACCTAAAGAAGGTTTTCTACCTACCTACTACCTACATAGCTAGCCTAGTAAAACCTTCGAGAATTAATAAACTTTCATCAGAAAGAGAGACTAACTATGAGAAGGGCTAACTTGTAACTGCAATTAGCAGACGCACTTCATTTTTGGATGGCTGAAAGTTTGTTAGTCCATGCTCGTACCATAGTTAAGTACCGTAGCCAATAATAGAGTTGGAACCGTGGTGGCTTTTGAAGCAACCTAACCTAACTTGAAGTGTATTTTGAAGTTATTTTGCGGCGCAGGCATCCTTTCTTCTATATTATAAGAAAGGCGACTCAGGGCCCACTAGACTGCTCCAATACGAGTTTGTGGGATTAAAATACCTTAATATTGAACTAATTAAAACAACATCAATGACGCAGTACATAAAATACCAAAGCAAAAGCATAACGGAACCATTCCCGACATTCTTATGATAAAAGTTCGTGAAAGTTTCCTTCGGCAATTAATAATGGACTCACGAAAAATTGTTTTACCATCCACAAAACTTTACAAGCGTTGATAAAACTTGTTAAAGGAAAAATAATTATTATTTTTCAGTGCGATCAAAAATCAGCACGGACTTTCGAAAAAAGGGAAAAAATTGAATATCTTGATTTATGATCGTTGGTTGGTTGGTCAAATGCTTAGCTCAATGTCACGAGGTAATGATCCAAATCGGTCCATATGTTTATTAAATCTAATCTTAGTTAATGTAAATAATTGTAAATACATAGTGAGCTATTAAAATGAATGTATTAAGTAAGGTAAATGCTGTAAAGCATTTATGAGCAGAAATATTCTGTTTTCTGCCTTCAGTCAATGCGATAGAAGTTTCTAATAAATCAAGACATAATATTCAAAAAAATAAAATTACGTGAAACCCTTTAAAATGCATCCTATTTCGGTTAATATTATGTTCAAAAGTTATGACAGTGTTATACACGTATAGATAAACGGAGGGCTTTAAAACGTCGGGCGATGTTCGACAAATATTAGATTTTTGAAAAACAGGGATAAATCAAAATCTTCCCTTCTTAGTATTATGTACCTAGCGGAAAATTAAAACAAATGATTGATTATGTATTTACCAACTGTAGTAGTGTACTTTACTCTGCTCTAAGTACAAACTTCTTCATAGTCGTCAATCTACGAAAGTTGTAAGGAGTGTTAGCAAGCTCTTAGCCGAAACGACGCAATCGCAGAGATTTGGCGCTAATGCCCGAGATTAGTATGCACCAGCCTTTATCTTACCTCCCCGAGTTAAGGCCCCGAACAAAACGTTTGTGTTAAGTTGTATCAGGCATTATGAACCGCCGCTCATTTCTAGAGCATAATATCTTTAGTCTTTTGTTCTGTTCACTGAATTACTCTTATATTATTTTCTCTTTTAGTAGATTCTGTTGTTTTCAAGCAGTAATAGAGTTATCATTTAGCAGAGTTGATTTACAAAAGTGATATAAAAACCCACAATGAAATTTAAAAACGAAAAGAAAGTAAACTTGACCTGTTAATAAAAATATATATTTTGAAAAGTATGCACTGGAAGTTCAAAATCTTATTCCTCTTTCGTCTTTCTACTTGTACCAAAAAACAGCAAGATGAGGAAAACAGTGCATTTTAAGCATTTTAAATTTTTTGAGATCCAGGTACTGTGTGTTTCCTGCTACACGATATCAGACGCTTAAATTCATGGCTGTCCATCGCACGAGCCCCTAAAGATTGATCTATAAGGGTGCTTGTCGAAGGGTTGTCGCAGAGTACAAATAAAGTGATGACTGACTAATATTAAATTCACCTTTCAACCGTTGGATAATTTGAGGGTTGAGAATAAGAGGTTACGAAATGATCAGCGAATTACAGAGCCTCCATACTCAGGGGGCGAAGTTTTATCTCGTCTCTAATAAGGGGAAGTTTGTTTGAAGTAGAACGTCTCAAAGCGTTACATCCGCCGCGAGCCGCGGGCTGAATGTTAAAATTAATTCTGACGCTTTGTGCGAGAGCTTTTGTTATAACTTTTATTATTTTGTATACATAAAACGTTATGAAGTTATGATCGCGTTCACAGTTCGTAGGGTTGGTACGTTTACCCGGATGTATTAAAATTGCAGGATACCACCACCAAAGATTTTATTTTATTAGGTAGGTATGTCACTAATGCGTCGAAACCAAGGTGAACAAAAGTAGCTCATCATCTCATTATCTCCATTAGGGTGCAGGCACTGTCTCCGCAGAATTTGGCGGTGAAACGAATTTCGAGAAACTTGACATCTTCAACTACATTGGCTTTACAACGTTCAGATGCGATTAGTACTCATATTTATACTAATTGTAACTAGCTTCCGCAAAGTACCGACTGTTTCAATTAGTACTACTTTTAGGTAGTACAAAGGAACTTTCTTACAAAGCCATTCGTTTAAATTTTGGTTACTGTTAGTCGGTGCAAAACAAATAAATTGCGGCGCATTCAAAGTTCAAGTTGAACGTCTCAGAGTGTTACCGTTCCCACGGGACTTTGTACAATGAATGTTGAAATTAATTCTGATGTTTCGCGTGCAGCGGCTATTTACTTTTTGTATAACTTTACTGTTTGATATTTGTTACATTGTAAATTAATGTTTTTTGGCACATTAAAGGCTACAATTCCCTTCTTATAGCATAAATTTTAGACCCACAACGCTGTTTCAATGCGTGTTGGCGAATTTAGCGTAATAATATTTCATTTTTTTTTCTATAATAATATTAAAAACCATAAAGTTTAAAAAGAGGTAACGTTTTAAGGGTAAATAATCTCTCTTTCTATTCTACTGATCCAATTTTGAAGATTCTTTTACCACTGGAAAGCCACGTTATTCGCTGACATGACGATTCGCTGGATGCAGGCGTTGATCATTAAAATTAAAAACTAATGCCTGTTAGTAAAAACATTGTAACATTATGTAAAACAAAACAGCAAACCATTCGATTCCATTATAACAAAAGTAGAAAGAACAAATAATTCCTCCAAACTCACCTACAAAATGCTTACAAAGTTTGCTGGAAGTTTTAATAAGTCTTCCGTTGACCACAAAGACAAATGCAGTCAGTAAGCGATGCGTCTCCAACTGTTTCAATTTGCATTGAGATGTCACTCGGGATCGTAATAAAACTCTCTCACTTTGCGGGACCAAATTAAACACTGCTTTGCGAGTAGCGGACGGAGTACTTAGCAGTTTGTAACTCTTTGCCCCGAGTGGCTTTAACTAACAACTTTGTCTTAGTGAATAATTTAATTTTTAAAACATCTTGTCAATAACAATTATTGTATTCAACGTTATCATTATTGTAAGTATATTTTAATATCTCACTGCAGAGCCAACCGCCTACCTTATCAAGAGAGAGAAATTGGAACTCAAGTCTGGCCATCATCATCATCATCAGGCCTTTAGTAAGGACTTCCAAACATCACGATACTGAGCTGCCTGCATCCAGCGAATCCCTGCAACTCGCTTGATGTCGTCAGTCTACCTGGGGGGAGTCGACCAATACAGCGCTTTCTAGTTCGCGGGCGCAGCGGGTTCGCCATTCCAGCACCTTGGGACACCACGTCCATCGGCTCTTCGAACTAGATACTGTCCATCAACATTTTCACATTTCATATCTCAGTTTCAGTTAGAATTTACTGGACCGCGCATGCGTTCATAGATTGTTATTGCCATTCATTACCATTTCACCTCCAAACCAATAATTATTTTATACTCATTTTATTTTATATTCTTATACTATTATTCATCAGTGAATAAATATATCAGTTTAGTACATCGCCTTATTCCTATATCAACTTACAAACTTCACCGGCGATATACACAACTCTACTCTAATGCGGATTAGCAGAACTTGTGTAATAATGTTTGATCACGATACGATGTTAATGACAGATCGACAGTTTCACATACTCTCCGAGGCTTAGAGTGTAGTACCAACTTAGCTACTGATGAAAATTCCTTGGATGAAATACTCGTATTTCAAACCCCAGATATAATTGAACGTAGAACTTTAGATCAACAATCCAATAACAATAGGCACATACGCAACCTCTGGACTTATTTATTGCTGTAATTGAATTTGATATTGATATTGATACAATAAAAATAAAATAAGCCTTTACTACTGCTGGTTATTATACATTTACATTTTTAAGTATATACATAATTCTTATTCATTAGCAGCTTGTCCTTCGACATAGGCCTCCCCTAAAGATCTCCAATTTTCTCTGTCCCTCGCCATTCTTATCCATTCGGGACCGGCAATCTTTTTAAAATCATCCTCCCAACGTTTAACCTGTCTTCTTTTATTCCTCTTGCCATCCCTTGGATACCATTCTAAAACCTTTTTGTCCATTTCTCGCCCTTTTCCCGTAGCATGTGTCCTGTCTATTGCCATTTTAGTGTTTTGTATACTTTTTCCACATCCTTCAATTTAGTACTTTTTAATTTTTGATAATTTTACTCTATCTTTTCTCCTAACTCCAGTTACACTTCTTTCTATTCCGTTTTGGCATATATTTATTATTTATGTTACTTATTCATTTTGCTGGTAATGCCCATGTTTGGCAGCCTAACGTTAAACGTTATAAAAACGTAAATTTTCCTTTTCTCCTTTATTGGCATATCTATATTTTACATTATTTCACTAAGGGATATTGATATAATAGAAACCACAAATTTTCAAACTTAGAGATGTTACAAAATAATTTGAATATTTGATTCAACAAACTCCAAAATTCAAATCAAAACTGAAGTTTTCGCTTCAAAAACATCGTCAAATTTATCCAATTACAAAATAAGATTATCAAAGAAAGGCATTTCGGACAGGCAATCAATCTCAGCCAGGTTCCTGATGATATAATTTTCCGGAAACGGAATAGATATGAATATACTTTAAAAAGTTCTGAATGAATGAATGAATAAATGAATTAATTATTATTTTTTGCTTAAGTATGTATTTATAAATGATACAAGCTAACCGAATTCTTGTCCCTACATATTTTAGACTGCAAATTAGTTATGTTGTACAATTTCTAGAGCCATATGCAAATAAATTTCAAGTAAACAAAAGCAAACATTTTTGAACTAGCGGACGCCCACCGACTTCGTCCGCCCTAAGACCTCTATAACCCAGTCCTTACAGTAGTATCGCTGTTAAAATGGAGTAACTCTCCCCGTTTTCTCAACATTTCCCTTCATTGCTCTGCTTCTATTGATCATAGCGTGATGAAAAGTATACCTAACCTGCCCAGGAGTATGAAGAATAATTGTAGCAGGTAAGTTAAAAATTTATAAAAAATAAACTAACCCTCCCGCTGCGTTACATTTGAGTGCCCAAGTAAGCGGTGGTCAGGGTTACCGGAGGTAATCTCGTGAGCGAAGTCCAAGTATTTTGATACTTCTTCATTTTCAGCTTTAACCAGATTATTGTCATGTATACAACAATATAACAGTAATAAAACATAGCGCACCGACCGATCGGCTAAATGTGCTGTTATTTTGGGCCAGCGTGGTAGACTATTTGGCCTAACCTCTCTCAATCTGAGAGGAGACTCGAGCTCAGCAGTGAGCCGAATATGAGTTGATAATGATGATATAAGTCTATTGTATTCATAACATACCTAATTAAAGTAAGGAAATTTTAGTAGGGTAAAGCGAAAAAATAAATGAATTAACATTCCACCATCACAGACAAAACAGGGTATGAAAATAAAAAGTTTATATAAGAATCCGTCAATTTAAAATTACAAATTAATATATTTCATTAAAGGTTCATCCTCTGATGTTATAATTTCCCGGAAACTGAATAAACGTAAATATTATCATTTTACGCGAGGTATGCGCCATTTTTTTAATAAATTAGGTAAATAGCCCTTAGCGAAATTCGCTTATACTTGTTAATTAAAATGATGTCAAAATAAACTTTGAGCGTCCATTAGCACGTTTTAGGGGACCTCTGAATTTTAATCACTTTGGAAAGGCATATATATTTTTGACGTAATTAAAATCTTTTTTAGAATAAAGGGACATGTGATTTAATTAAAAATATTTTTACTTTAGCACATTTTGTTATATAATTAAAAAGTTATATTTATATCTGATGAGTTTATTTTTAGGATTGATATCTCAGACCTATACCGCAATTATAAAGAATTAAAGAGTAGAAATAAATTAGAATCTAAATAAGCTATTAAATAAATAATTAGTGATAAAACATGTTGTGTTAGTCTATTTTTGTAACTTACGAATAGTTATGGAAAACGGATGAATGGATTTAAATAGAATGACAACAAACTGTTTTTCTGTATTATAAAATTTGTATCACTTGACTTACAATAAGGAAGCAATCGATACTTTATTTACCAAAATTCAGTCAATAGCTCAGAAGCTATAAGGGAATACTCAATCAAACATACATTGAAAAAATTATAACTTTATTTTTATAGTTAAAATAATTTCATTATATTAAACAACAACGATTTTCTTTCATAACCACCACTTTTATAAAGCAAGTTATAATTTTATAGCCAAGGGTTCATTTTATAAGCAAAAGCTTTTACCGGAGCAGAAATAATTGAGATTTTACGTTAATGGCAGAAGTTACCTGTTCGAGACCACTTTGTTAGAACAAACAATTGCACTAATTTACTAATTATGCTACAGTCAGGCGGACTTAAGAGCCCAAGCGTAATGTTTCAGTTAGCTGTTAGATGAATAGCCAAGTTTGGATTTCTAATCTATTAGGGGTTTCAAGGTTAGTGAAATTTTGAATTTAGAATTTATTCTTATAATAAAGACCAATAGCCTTTTTCTGTGTCTAATATCGTTACATCATAATCAGGCTGTTTTTTTTTCATTTATTCTTTACCAGTTAGCCCTTGACTACAACCTCAACTGATAGGTGGTCTTTGCTGGTAGGGTAGCCAGACCTGGATCAATTAAAAAAAACCTCAAACGAACCAAACCTCGAACGCAGGACCTCCGTCTTTTAAATCCACCGCGCAATACCACTGCGTCACGAAAGCCGTCAAAACTGTTACCTAATAGGAGAAGGGTTATGGAGCTTAGACCCACTACGCATCTCCAATGGAGATTGGTTGGTCATTAATGATAATGATCGGGACTTGCTTAACGTCCTCTCAGAGTCGGAACACTGCCGACTTCTGGTTCAGGATGAGAAATTTTAATGAAAATTTCTTAAAATAATATTAAGATTAATAAGAATAAGCTTGGCAAGATCGTTGATGATACTCCCATGATATACGGGCGACGGGGGAACGACTGCGCGGGTGTGAAATAGTGCGTGCGGGGAAGTGAGGTGCATCGGTCGTGGGTTTTTCATTCATCACTACACGCCCCCCCGGCTCGCGCGGACCATCGTGTTACGAACGAACTTGCCAAGTTATAATAATATACTCTGTCTTCACACCATAAGTAACCCCTATCCAGGAGCCTCGCTGTTCCTATTGCCTCACCAGGAGCACAGTGCCTTTCCCGCATCGTATACTGAAGTTACTCTGAAAATAAGTGTTCGAAATTGCCCCTCCATTATACTTCGTACTTCAGAGTTTGGAATAAACAACCAGTATCGTAACAGTAAAACGACATTAGTATCAACACGAAGGCTGTATAACTTTTCACTTTGAATTACTTTGTAAAGTACAGCCGCTTTACACGATATCTTCCAATTTGTGAAATCTGGAAAGACATGAAAGCCTTACTTAGACCCTTCTTAACAGTTGGTGAATGTGTTGATAAATCTCATCGACGTCATAATCGTTAACTAGTATTTCATAGTATATTTCCTTGGTACGTGGTTTAAATCACGACTTTAGTATTTTTGTATGAAAAAAATTTTTATGGCAGAAAAGAGTTTGTTGAATCATCAAGTTTTATTATAAGGGTAGAAGTATGTAATTTGTGCACGAGTCATGGCAAAGGTCGTCCCTATGCCGCCCACTCAGAGCAGATCAATTTGCATACTTTGCGTTGATAGCCTCATAATAATATATCATAGTACTTCCGCCCCGGTAGGCTGGAGTGAAATGAGATGATTTAAAACAGGGTGATGGGTGAAAGCATTCTACAATAAATTTCTGGGAACATTACCGGTAGAGTGCGTTATATTGCTGCTATAAAGCCGTCTATGCGGCCTACAAATAGCTTCAGTTTTGATATGAACAGGCCTATTGTGCTATTCATCACCATCATCATTAACAACCCAAGGCGTTAGGCTATTAGTCCACTGCGCTGGCCTAATGCGGATTCGTAGACTTCACACACGTCGAGAATTAGAAAATTCTTAGGTATGCAGGTTTCCGCACGATATTTCCTTCACCGTTTGAGACACGTGATTTCTTAAAATGCACATAACTGAAAAGTTGAAGGTGGCATGCCCCAGACCGAATTTGAATTAACGCCCTCTGAATCGAAGGCACAGGTCATATTGGGCTAAAATTGCGCTATTAAACGACAACAATTTTATAATTCTGCAGTATCTGCAGTATCTGTAGTATGAATTCAATTCTCCCTATCTATTAGAGATTAATTCGAGACCAGTATGAGTCTCGATTACACCAAAAGTGTTTATTTATGAGAAGTGAAAAGATATTCAATAAGTCTTATGGTTGCATAACTGATGGTCATGCTTAATATGTTTAGTTAATTATGTACCTACTTACTAGTATAAAATGCAGATAGACATCCAGACAATAGAAAACGTTTACGAGTAGATATGCTCATCATAGATTTACCAGTTGTAGGAATAGAACTTAAGGAGTTGGGTGCAGAAGGCAGGATGACGACCCATACATCTATTGGTTGTCCTTTGTAATTTTCCAAAACAGCCTTAACAACAGATCTAGTGTTTTATGGAATTTATTCGCTACTAACAAGTTATCTTTTAATTTTCTAACTTGCCTTCAAAGGTAATTGAAAATGAGTATTTGTTTAGTATAATAATTATGATTATCTTGGAAATGCTACTACATCAAAGTGACCATTTTTATCCTTTTTAATTATTTCATTTTAGTTATATATAATTGTTTATTTTTGTTTGTTTTACTTACTGTTATTTAATTTAGGCTATTCAGTCGATCTTACAATTAATAATTAATATTATTTTGTGTATCTATAGTCAGTTCCCATCATTACTTTAAGATCAAAGGAGCTTACTTTGAATAGAATATTGTTTGTATAATACTAAGTTGTTTTAGAATATCAAACGTATAATTAAACAAGGTGCTGGTTGACGAAAAGGTCGATACTATCACGTTAGAATCAGCGTATTGGGAATTAGGAACATTCTCGTAAATAGATATTATCAAAGAAGCAATGGTTAACAATCGTTTGAAGTGCCGCCTTAGAAATTATTTCATTGATTAAAGTCTGAGAGCCGGTAAACGTTTTCTTTAAATTTATTGTGAGACAAGCCTAGTACAATCTTGATGATTTTGATGTGATGTCAATTGAAGCGCTTTGGTTGTATAGATTAATTATAAGCCTTACTCCAGCTACAGCAAAATATATTCAAATACTATGCCGGCAGTCGACATAGTACTTTCGCGCGTATTCCAAACTCGCGGACGCCCGCGACCTCGTCCGCGTGGAATTCAGTTTTTTACAAATCCCGCGGGAACAACTTCAGCAAAATCGCCTCAGTAGCCGCAGCACAAAGGATATCCATCATCCCTTATTTTATCCCCATGGTGGTTGAGATTTATACAAATTTTCATCCCCTATTTTATTCCCTTAGGGGTAGAATTTATCAAAATCCTTTCTTAGGGGATGCCTACGTCATAGTAGCTTTATACATGCAAAGTCTCAGCCTGATCAGTTTAAAATTTACAAAGTTTCATACAAACTTTAATCCCTTATTTTATACCCTTGGAGGTAGAATTTGGGAAGAGATTATTATTAAAATCCCTTCTTGGCGGATGCCTACGTCATAACATCTACCTGCATAGCAAATTTTAGCCCGACTCATCAGTGGTTTGGGCTGGGCGTTTCTAATTATAACTATGTCAGTCAGTCACCTTTGAGTTATACATATTTAGATTGTTACTTATTTTTAATTATTATATTGTCACAACACACCTATGCTCAACGTTCGGTTGAGTTCGGTCAGCCCAAATGACGTCACATTCGGCGTACGTCAAAACTTAACTCCTTTGAGTGACTGTTTCAGCAAAAACGCATTCAGTGTATATATTTTATAATAAAAAATATTGGTGCTGTACGTGTCGTAAGTGTGTCGAGACATATAAATATCAGGCCGACTATGTTGTTCTAGTTTGAGAATCTATAAAACTGTTGTATATTTTCTTATGTATATAGGCACATATTTATATTATAATAACCAAGAAACAAAAAAAAACTCATATAAGTGAGCGCTAACGTCTTATTGTTCACCAGCTCTTAAACTACTATTTGGGAATTATTTCAATTACCTGTTCCTATGTTATGAATTCCAATAAATATGAACGTCACAAACAATATTGTAATAATTTCCATCATATTGAAATTCCAGTATTTGGGTTTTATTTTGTGTACGAATTGTATGACTAGCCGGCGCCCCGTGGTTTCACCCGCGTAGTTCCCCTACCCGTTACAGTAAAGAGATAAAATACTGCCTATGACAGTCGCAAAGAATTTTCAAATCGGTTCATATTAGATCCAGAGATTACCCCCTACACTACCACAAACATTCATCATCATCATGTCAGCCGATGGACGTCCACTGTAGGACAAGGCCTTTTGTAACGACTTCCAAACATCACGATGCTGAGCCGCCTGCATCCAGCGAATACCTGCGATTCGCTTGATGTCGTTAGTCCACCTGGTAGAGGGTCGACCAACACTGCGCTTTCTGGTGTGGGGCCGCCAATCCAGCACTTTGGGACCCCAATGCCCATTGGCTCTTCGAACTATGTGCCGTACCCTTAAAATGTCGGATATATTTCCCCGGATATGCTTTGTCACAAAAACCTAAAGATAGGCTGCTGATGATAGCGTGTCATACACTCGTATCATGATGGACTTCCCCTGATTTGGACCCAAAAATACAATCTAATAGTAAGGCCCCCGGAAGGGCATAACCCTATATGTCCCAATACCTTCCATTTATATTTATAAGTGGGGACAAGCTATGAATATAAATTAGGGACAGGGCGCGTTTAGGTCTCTAAAGTCCGCCATAAATATTAAATTAGGGCTTTGGCGGATTTAAAAATTGAAGGGGTTTGAACTACTAATGCTTCAAAAGATATTGTTGCTGTCGGTTGTGGTTTTTTAAGCACATTATTTTGTTTCAATTAAAAATGTTACTCAATTATACAAAAGGAAACTGTACTTGTTTTTATTTTTCTTCCACTTGTCTGTCTTGTCTAGCAACATAAATTCAGACAATGTCTTGATAGTTTATTTACAATCAAGTAATGACTGCTATTTTATCGCCAGTAGGTACTTACTAGTTTCGTAGTTACTAATAAATTAGAGATTATTAGTGTTAATCCACGGAGGACTGACGGACATGGTGAACAGACGGACTGACGAACCCTAAACATTACTTAAAAAAACGCTTTCTTTGACTTAGGAACATCAACGCTATAAGGATGAAACTTACCTGGTGCGACGATGGTAAACTGGTCCAGGTGGTTGAGGGATACTCTTATAAAATATTTGTTGTAAATGTATTTTAGAGTACCTTTAATTTATTATAACATAAATAAAATATACATCATACAAGATAAACATATAAATATGGCACGGTATATCTTAACCACTTGACTATCTCCTCATATTCCCAGCATCCAAACTGCGAATTAAGCGGATTTGACGGAGCATACTCAGGTAGATTTCACTCGAAAATATCTCACGTCTCACGTCTAAGGCCGCGTTTCCATTACGTCGATAATTTATTGTTGAATTATTTGTTGTGTTTGATGGTTACGACATTATTATATCAGACCAATGCAGTCACCTTGTAGTATGAACATCTGTCGCCCAGTTCTGTTGTAGAAATTTTAACGAAATTGTCGGACGATTCACGGATCGATCGCAACGACAACATACGTCTAACTAAAAAAATTATTTGTTACACCTCATAAAAAGTGTAAGCCAATCGTCCGCCTATGAGTAACATCGCTGAGCCATGCAAACGTCGAATATGTCGCCCTGTCTCCATCATCAACATAAAGGACCGTTCTATAACAATGCTGCTTAGAGGCAGAAATAAGAATCTCCACTTCCCCGAACGAGCTGTTTGTATTTACTATGTTGAGGTTACTACATAAAAATTGATGAATTCCTTAGAGATGAAATGTAAACCACGATCCTTTAAACTAAATGACCAATCGTCGTCAAGGCATCGTGGGAACGCGGCTCAAGCCCTCATCGAACCAACAACCAACTAATTTGCGTCAACCCCTTTTTGATTCTATTCACCCTAAATTATATCCCACATCATTCACCTTGTCTTTCAGGGTGCTGCATTCAATTATGAAACGAGGGAACCCTCATAAAATCACTTTATCAAGACCCTATTTTCTAAGAAATTGTTTAGTATATCGGCTTATTAATATCAAACCTTTAGGAAGGGTGTTGTACTAGCTAACACCAGCGGCTTTCACTGTGTTCAATTCATATTCAAATAAAATATCCTATTTAAATACATACCTTTGTATTCTTTCTATTATTTTTAAAATAAATAAATACAAAGATCAAACATTTTGTTTGTGTTTTAGTATCGTGTAACAACTAATAACCGGCCAAGTGAAAGTCAGACAAAGGGTACCACCATCTATAGTTATTCATCTTGATTGGTTTAGGGGTTATGCCGTGAAAAGGTAACAGACAGATTAACTTACTTTTGCATTTATAACATTAAGTATCATAGATACATATCGCAACCGCTTTACAAAGTGATCATTACTATTTAAATTAATCACAACTCATTTCCCTCGCACAAAACTTTCATGAATTTCCCGACTTACTACACATCGCCGTAATCAGACTCCAGCAATATATCCTACGCGCTAACATTAATTTATGGCGCGTCATTTTTGCTGTACTTAGTATATGAGGCATCGGACGAAATATAAAAACTTTTCTCACTAGCTTGATGGGAAAACTCGTCTCCCTTGAGTACGTACTTAGAGCACCAGATATCATTTTACAATGATGAGAAAAGTTATAGGAGGCCTAAGGTCATTTTTACGACGTAAATATAGTGAACCAGTAAACTCGCGCGACTATGTAATAGCTCCGATGCAGTAGGTACTCGCGAAATTGATCGAGATTGATCGAATAAGCAGTGTAGTATAAACGTTAACTTCACTTCGTAAGCTCGCCTGGCTCAATTTCTGATCGCATCACTGAAACGCTATCTGATACAGATAATGATATTAAAGAAGTTTTACTTGTGTCAGCTTGGTTTGGCGTTACTTGTTTAACAACCCGAGGCTTATTTGACAACTCAGGGACACCAAGGGATGATATCGCAGTCGGGTGTCGGATTGGTCTAATGATTATTTTGTATGCCAGTAATTTTTGTTATTGAACAGTTCTATACTCCGGAACGGAGTGTGCCCAGGAACTCCATGATCTTGTTTCTGCATCTCTCTTCTTCGAAGCGAGACACCGTAGCGGGTGGCATCCCTATGTAGTTGACATTTAGACCCGCACCAAACATTTTGCTTCAACCTTATTATCCGTACTGCTAAAATGTGGAACGCCCTTCCGGTGTGTGTTTCCTACCAGTTACAACCTTAACACTTAAAAGCAAGAGTCCTCTTCCTAAAACCAATCATTGCTTTATGCCAAGAGCAAGCCTATAATCGACTGATAGGAATATACCGAGCCGAATAGTCCGAAGTACTATTACGAGCATAGCCCACTCACCGCTAGAGTAACTAAATTCCTAAACATATGATGTCACGAAAAATTCAACACCAAATAGATTGACATTGACAAATTGACGAGCTCATTGGAACGCAAGTATGACACGCACTAACAGGAGGATTAGCTCCGGTCGCGTGACGCGTGTACCGGGAAGTGATTGATGCTCGTCATGACATGATTGGTTCACACCGACTATCGTGTTCGTTTTAATTTTGTAATCCCTGCGTATGTTCTCTTGATATTCGTGACTATGAAATTATAAATGACGCAGTAAAAAGTTTAACTGAAAATTCATGGCTCTCGCGGGATCTGTGAAAAAATGAATTTCACGTGGACGAAGTCGCGTCTGCTAGTAGATAGTATTATTTAGAAAAGGGACAAAGATATCACCTTTGTAATCCGTGCAAAAGCCAAATTAATGATAAAATGTATAATACTGGAATTATTAGATTAAAAAGCCAGGATTTATAGCCTGAAACTAGGATTAATACGAGAGATAGATAGATCAAGAGCTAAACAAACGTAATTTGAGACGAGGCATTAGTGGATTAGGGTGACATTCCGTGAGTAACAATTACAGTAAATTACACCGCAGGCTTATCTGTAGCAGTTCGATTAAAGTAATTACTTTTACTCTACACATTACCTTTGTACCTATAGTACGCGGCCTATAACTTGATCTATGCGCAGTAACACATTTTCGAATATTATCAACAAACGAACGAGTAGCCAAAGTAACCCTACGACGACATTACAATCGCGTACGAAATTCAATAATTCAATAATTTACAGTATTTGACATATATTTTTGAGTACTAGGCAATCACACACATAACACTTTTATTTATATGCGCAGACGACTATAACGTCGCTTCAACTTACTTATTGGGGTGGGCTTAGTCTGATGGTTTATTTAATTAATATCTACTAACATCCTCATCAGAATATTTTAACGGTCCAATACAGGGACAGGCCTCCCTTTCCTCCATATAGGGGAAGCATTGATATGAATGAATGAATTTTGACTTTGACCTTGACTTTACAATGCACGGCAAAATGCTGAGCTGTAGGCTGTAGGCCTATTCTGTTTAGTGCTATAAATTAGGTTAATGTTTGAGACACTATTAATGAAAATATGAACGTATTTTCTTTCTATAATTATTATTGAAAAAAATAAAAAATCATCAATCTGTTAAGGAACTTTAAAGACAAACACAAGTAGCACCCCTCTTCTACGTCAGAAGTTAAACAAAAATAATAACCACATAAAACTGTTTCAGGCAAAAGAAATTGTGAATTCAGAATATTCTTAATGAAATGTCTCTTGAATTCTTTAGTGGGTAAATAACGTAACTAAGACATTCAGTCCGCCTCTAATCCTATTTAGTGGAATCAGTTCAATTTCGTGTCCAATTAGAGGAGATTCCCAGTTCGGAGGAGAATCCATCACTGTCCTGATAATTAAGTAAAATAATATGATTGAGTCTTCGTCCAAATATTCTGATCTGACGCTTGGCTTCTTCCAATTATTATTAGACCAATTAGAATGACCTTGATTTTTGCTCTAGATCTGTTTTCATTTCTTTAATATAAGAATGCTCCTAGTATTCTTTTAATTTTTCATGGTTCCGTAGTGAACAAGGTATCCATCCGTGTGACCTTTGTTTAAATCAGAAACTTAAACTTAAAACTGGACAGCTATCACGTGGTATAAGCATTAATATGAACAAAGTGCTAAAATAAAATCTTGAAAAAATTATATTTTTACCTACATGTAAAGTGGTGATGACTTTTTTGTTTACACATCGTTTACCAGTGAAGTGAAGGACAGTCCAACTTAAAAAGCTCTTCAGAAAATTACTCACTTTGTTGTCTTTATAAAACACACAATAGGACAAATTAATTAATTAATCAATGTATTTATTTGCAGATACATGCCATAAAGGCAGGAAAATAACTGACATCCTTGTGATGTTCAAAGGACTCCAAGTTATTTTTTTTTTCTCTTAACAAGTTAACCCTTGACTGTAGTCTCACCCTATGGTAAGTGATGATGCAATCTAAGATGGAAGCGGGCTAACTTGTTAGGAGGTGGATGAAAATTCACATCCGACATTGTACCGGAACGCTAAATCGCTTGGCGGTGCGTCTTTTTCGATAACTAGCCACGGCTGAAGCTCCCCACCAGCCAGACCTAGACTAATTCAAAAAATCATCTTGTAAATCCAGTACGCATACCACTGCGCCACGGAGGCCGTTAAAATTTCAACTGTTAATTGACATAAAATGATGACAATGATCATTAAGACACTCTGAAGTCCCTTCCATCTATGTCTATTGATATCTCCATGGCAGTAGTCACATGATATTGCTATTTGTACCTACTTCAAAGTGGCACTCCAAAGTAATTCAGTCAGGCTTGATAAACCTTATAAAGTTTCAATAATTGCCGGTTCCAGTTTCATTCGATAGGGGTTGAGTACGTTCTTATCTGAAATCGACGCCTGCCTCTCCGACCTTTCAATTTAAATTGTCTTCAAACGCCTCAGCATTTAATATGTACTTCAACCATCTTTTTATTCTCCTAACCTTGAAACTGATAATATTTAATCGATGTTGCGTCAATGCAAAATCTTTTACGTGTTTAGATAAAGATAAGTATAAACACTTTTAAGGGTCATTCGATGTTTGTTACCCGTTTGACAATCAATACATTTTTCAGAAATGCGTGGAAATTCGAGTTCAAATAAGAGCAAGTGCACATTATGCGCTCGGCGTTGCGTTCAGCGGGCGTTGAGAGCGTACATATGGCGTACAACGCTCAGCACGGCGTTTTACGAGCGCAGTCAAGGTATCCATACTACTGGTTCAGTTCAGAAGTGGACATCGAACGACGGACGTCTCGTCTCGTCTCAAATGTACAACAACACGTCACTGCCTGTATCTGTACAAGCGCGCAGATGACGCCCACGCAACACGCGTTCGACCGAGATTCTGACGGCGCGCGTCTGCTGCGCGCATGCACGGTACGGTACGAGGTTTTTTGACCTCGTACTTAAACTTTCTATCAGGTCAATTGACCTCGTTCCGCAACACAGAGGTACGATACGAGGTTTTTTGACCTCGTACTAGAACTTCAAGCCAGGTCAATTGACCTCATTCCGCACCACAGAAAATTTTAATACGGTGTCAAAAAACCTCGTACCGTACCAAAGACAAAAACAGAAAAATCAGTGCCGCAGCTAACGTGTTAAAGCGCATGCTTCAAAACGCCTAATATGTACTCGCTCTTAAAAACAAGTATTCTTACAACACCCCTTGAAGCTAAGCTAAGTTTGAAGTAAGAAAATTTAAAGACTTACCTATTTAATTAATATTACGGTAAAATAAATAATCAACAAACAAAACAATTATTTACTTCGTTACCAAAGAACATACATGCTATATGACGATAAGATAAAATAATCATACCAAAATAGGTAGAAATTTTGACAGCTTCTTAGAAGCTTTATCTCCATGTTTCTCTATGATGACGGTATAACATTTTACACCCGACATGTATGTTATCAGCTAATTCATTACCGAACCCTCTGAGCCACTGACTGATGAACAAAAACCAATTGTTCACAACACCACAAGGAACATAAAACCTTACGTCTCAAGTAATAAACGCTAATAACGCTTTCCCCAAACATTAAGATGAATCAGTCTCTTATCATTATAGCCCTTATGGCGTTGATAATAAACACTTCTTTATAACTCGTGTGTAAAGATTAAAGACAGTGACAAAGTAACATTGATGATTGGGTATAAGGAAGATGGAGAATCCTTATAAATAATAGGATTAGACACCTCATGAAAAGCATTTCCTTTTTCCCTGTTTTTTTTTTCAAAAATATTTCACCTTTATCGTTGACAGGTTTCCGCTTGACTGCTAAGTTATGTGAAGGTAAATGATGGTGCAGTCAAAAGAGGTTCTTTTATGGGAAACAATATTATACGAGTAGGTAAATATAAGCAGTGCCTTTTATATTCATTGGTTTAGAAAGATTGATTACAAAGGCTGTACTAGAGATAGTTGTCGACAATTTCATAAATAAATTCAACGAGGGAGAGTCTATAAAAACCATGGAATGGAATTAACAATATCTCTTAGACTAGTTGTTTACATCGTTAAATTAAGCTATATTCTATAGCTTTTATCAGTTTTGGCACAGGTGAAACCTGTCAGTCAATGAACCAGTCCTATATTGAATTAAAATTACTTATTGTATATATAACCACCCTGAGACCTTTCAAACAAAAAAGTATTTTTAAAATAATGATCATCGATTGTCGGAATAATCGGTGAACATAGATAATTATAGGTATTAAAAAATATACAGCCGAGCCTTGAACAGAAAACCCAATTGACTGTTCGATGTACTAGTCTTACGAGTAAATTGAGTACTTACTGTAACCTAATACGTAAGATACCTGAGCGGTTTACTTTTATAAGTAGGTATACCTACAAGTTAAAGTTCCTTAATCAAGACGAATTTGTCGGCATCCCCTCGAGTATTGAGGACTTTGATAGACTCGCCCAATAATTCCCGTTCTTATAAATTAGATACCTTTATAAGATACTTTTTCTCTTCAGAATTGTATTGTGATGAGTAATAAAGGGTCTATGTAACTGGCAAATTGATTTCAAATTGACAATATTGCTTCAGGCGTAGTTCAAGATAAGTTTTTGGAAGAGTTCGACAATTGATATGAAAAAGTTATATGAAAATGTTATGAAACTACAGGTGACATATTTTTTTAGGTATATACATTAACGTATTTGATTTCGAGCCATTCGAAGTTTTAACCGTGTGCTCTACATTTTTTTTCACTTTTCAGATAGGCCATTGGCTTGAAAGTCTATCATCCCACAATATTAATAAAAATTATTGTAAATAAACAATAATAAAAATAAAATAAATATTAAGCAGTATTTAATTTAATTAATCCCAAGTTTTTTAATACTTGATACAATTTTAATAACAGCAAAGTAAGTTTGTATTTGACATGGAACCTTGAACTTTTCACTGTTATTTTATAAATATTTAACAAAATTGTATAAATTGTGTAATTTTGTTAGACAGGTGATAAAACTAATCTTAAAAGAATTTTCAATAGTATTACAGTCACATTTTTAAAAAAGTTTCGCTTTTGCGAACATTCAGATAGGTGCACTGCATATTATAGTAGCTACTAAATAGCCCCTTTTTTAAATTATTTACTAGCTTACTATTTACTAAAAAAAACTATTTTTCTTTTTGTTTCTAGGTTACTACATACTCGTAGTATGTTTATAATGTCCGTGAAGTATACAAACGAAACGGTTATCACGCGATCCGCCCTACATCACACTGTTACATGATACCTAAGCTCATAAAGCGCGCGCCGGTCCTCAAGAGAGCAATAAGTTTAGTGTAACTCCCCGAGCAAGTAATTTTAAACCTTTCATTACTCTTTTAAACCGCCAGTCCACGAAGAGAAATAATTTATATCAACTCCACGAAACGGCGATGCACTTTGAAAATATATGCAGTTTTCCTAGCGCTCGCCTTCTACTGGGATTTGCTTTTAAATCTACCGAGAGACTAAATATCTTAAATTGTTTAGGAGTTCGCAAGCGTACCAATGAATGGGATACGATTTATTTGGCACGTATGTGGAATTATAAGTATGCAAAGCGAATGCTGCGGGTAATGGTACACTGTTGGCACGGAAAAGTGCACAATTAATAATGTCTTCCCGACTAAATTACGAACACCGCGGCCTCTTGAGACTTGGCTTCGAAGATTGAAGACATTTTAAATATATTTTATTTAATTAAAATAATAAAAGTACTACAGCACAATAATGTGCTGCTTTCTAATTAATAAACCTAATGTTATTTATATTTTCTTTGAAACCAACAAGAACAAAATTAAATTTAAATCAGGCACTAATAAATCTGTACGCATTATTGTAATTTAACAGGAAATCGAATCTGCGACAGCTGTAGACCCAGCGGAGTGGAAGAATTCACTAAACGGGACAGGAGTGGGGGGGAGGAATAAATTTTCACCCGAAATTGGAACCGATTCGTATTCAAAGAGTTCCTCACGCAGTAATTCTGGAATTTAATTAATACACTTTTCCTCGTCGGTTTCTTCGGAAATTGGGTATTTAATGGGGCTCGGCGTGTACGCGCTGTAAGTCTGACATGGCTGCTCTGAATGCCACTTTTTGACAAAAATATTTTGCAAACAATTTTTTAAAATCTTGGGAGTCAATTTCCAGTGTGAACGCTGACATTTATTTTGATTATTAGCTTCTTTTTAGGACATAGCGACATTCAAAATGTTTTAGGAGAAGGTGTAGAAAGATGTGGTGCATTTTATATGAAGATCTGAGTTTTCCAAACAAATGAAATCGCAAGTGGATGCTAATCAACACTGATCAAAAAATAATGTAAAATAATATATATATAGCATAGGTAAAAAGCATAGGCTTAGTTTATTTTGGGGTGCCGTAGCCATAGGGTAAGACTCCGCTGTCCGTCCGTCTGTCACCAGGCTATATAAGAAATACTAGATAAGTATGATAAATATTATGGTTGAAATTTACTGCAAGCGAAGTCACTTAATATAATCTTTTACAATATAATTTGTTTGTATTTTATGTAAGTAGTAGAAATTGAACGAACCGCCCGAGTGTCGGAGCAAATACTGACTTTGCGCCTGACTACGTTAGCGGATTGAAGTTGACAAATTAAATTGTAAATCAAATTCCAGCCACCGCATACCAAGTCAGAAGCACCTTAACTCCGTCATCTTATACATGTACACTAAGAGATGGCCACTCACTTATTTGCTTTAATTTAACATAATATATAATTATTATTTATTATTATTTCTTCTAGCTTCAGTGCTATAAATACGTTCTGTTGTTTCTTTCTAGTGTAGAAATGTTAACAAAAGCAGTAGAAATTATAATTTCGTTGTTGTTCTGAACGAAATCATAATTTCTACTGCCTTCTCATATTGAAGTCCAAATGTGTGCTCTGACAGTCAACTAAAAGTTTACGTGTCTGCATGGTTTTTAAAAAAATTCTTAAAATTATCTATAGTATTCATATTAAATAAATACATTTTTATGTCTACGATATCCCTAAAAACGTTAATTTAGACTTTTAGACTCGCCGAGCATATTTTCTCGTAATATTTCCGCCAATTTTAATTCCAGATTTAGATATGCAATACAAAGAAAAAGATCCGTTAGACTACGTAGAGCAAATAGTGTGGTAAGAATAAGTTACGAATGCATTATCTAAATCTTTCTCCATTTTATTCTTTTAGAGTCATGAAAATTCACATGGAAAATGCATATAACTTCCTCACACAATTTCAGCTCTGTCGTTCTGCATAATCAGCTTTGGTACTGAGAATGTTAAAATATATTTTATTTTACTTGTCTGTATTGTCCACTACGATATTTCTATATATAAAGAGAAAGGCCAACATTTCTATTTGAATTTTATATAAGGCTACAAAAACTTTATTTTAATTACCCCACGTGCCTTTGTAAATGTAACGCTAACTACATTAACAATAATATTGAAAACAAATTACAACCGTCTTCAAAATTGCGTACTAAATAGGAAAAATAACATTATAATATTTTCTATCTACTGATCACTTTGAAGGAAATGCCTATTAATACCTATCTTAATTTTTTTTGTTTCTCAGACATTCTTTTTTTCTTTTATATGTTTTTTCAGTAACCACTAAAATCAACACCACACGGTCTTGGCACCAGAGACCATGAATAGTAAGAAGAAATCCTTACAATAATAGTGACATAATAATACACATACTTCAATTGAAACGAGTATATCGTTCGACAGGAACTGTTGACCGTCTCTCGGACTACACCCTGTATCTGCATAACTGAGTTGGGTTCGCAGAGTTGGGATTGTTTACTCCTCTCTATTCAGAGTCGGCGACACAATACAACCTAATATACAACTTGATCTTCGCTGTATATTGGTTCCCTACTCTGCATTAAAGAGATACAACATTATATCTCGTTTTTCAACTTGATGGTACAGTGTGCGGCGACGGATCACTTAGTCCTGGGTTTGGATAAAATATTGGGTTTTTCATCTATACTATACTTAATGTTATACTATACTTAATAAAGCTGAAGACTTTGTTTTATTGAACGCGCAAATCTCCGGAACTACTGGTCCGATTTGAAAAATTCTTTCAGTGTTAGGTAGCCCATTTATCGAGGAAGGCTATAGGCTATTTTATCCCTGTATCCCTACGAGAGCGGGAACCACACGGGTGAAATCGCACGGCGACAACTAGTTTTCAATGAATTGCTAATAGCAGTTTAAAGTTGATTGTATAAAACACCCCTACCTAGTTGGCGCACGTAACGTCTTCGAGCCCGCTCATAAATAATCATTACCAACATATCTACCTAGTTAAACGTTCCGAACACACCAATCCTCATTGCAACAGTATGGTGAGTCTAACTTCCAAATCGTCATCCCTTACAGGAATATTCTTGTTAAATAAAAAATATATAGATGATCAACAACAAGAATCAATTTATATTGTGTTTATTTGAGTTTATTAAAACTATTGGTTTTACTCGACCGTATTGCAGGTCACGGATTATAGTTTTTAAATGAAACAATCTGTATCGCAATTTATATACGCAACGACATTTAGAAGCACCTACATTTTATGTTATTAAATGATGAAAGCTTTTAGTAAATAAATCTGCACCTTTTTATTTCTGTTCGTTGCCTAAACTTACACTTTAAAGAGGTCAGATTTGTTTTTTTGATTGTTTATTGGTTGTTTAACTCAAAAAGTACTTAAACATTAAAAAAAACTTATATATTTATTATTAGAAATCTACGTCAAGTAACATAGTTTATATTTTATCTCGGGGCGTCTGCTAGTTCTTTGTATAATAATTAACTACCCATTCAACTCGAATCTTCTCTCAGAATGAGAGAGATTATGAATAGTCCACCATGCTGGCGTAATGGGGATTGGCAGACTTCACACACATAGAATTGAGATAAGACACAGTTAAGTAGGTTGCCTCACGAAGTTTTTCACGTATGAAACACGTGATATTTGATTACCAAAATTAATTTTTCTTCATTTACAAAATATGAAAACTGGTTCGCGTAATCCTTCCACCTTTAATAACTAAACAAAAATTGCATTAGAAATGGTTTTACTAATATTTATATATTTAATACACTTAATTGGTAAAATCAATACCAACTTGCTCACATTTCCAAGCAGATTATTTTGTAGGGATTTGTTTAAGATGATTTCAATTATTTCAAATGAAATTAAGCACCTTGTATATGTTTACAACTTAATCTATCTATCTAAATATGAGGTTTGATTTCTTTTCCGTTGACGCATTCATTTCTTCAAACTCATATTTTAAACCAGGCCTCGAACTCAGGACCATATGAGTTTACGGGTAGCCGCATAAGCTAAGAGACCAGCAAGCCAGTTAAATTAGATGTTTATAGAACTGTTGAGTTTCTTGCTGGTTCTTATCAGCAGAACCTTCCTTCCGAAGCGGTGGTAAATATTTACAAATAGTCTGTAGTTTCTTGTAAAAGTACTTGTAAACTGAGCCTACTTGAAATAAATGGATTTTGAATTTTTGAATTTAGAGGTTTATATTGCAACAACTTGCAGTACGGACGGCATCAGTGTGCTTGTGGCGTTCGAGTCGTCCACAACTCTTGTTGTGTAATTCTTTATGGGTTACTTGGGATAGGCGGGGAGAGTGACTTGAGTGGTAAAGGGGAGTGTTTGTTACCAGTCAAAGGATCCTTTAACCCTACACACATCGTTCACAAGTGCGTGACCCCACTTAAGGTCATTTTCTGCCACTCAGGGTTTATTGGTAACATTCTTAGTGGGAATTGTTAGACCTGACAGACTTTCATTCAATAATTGTTTTTACAGACAACCGCTTCTGATGTAAAACCCCTTATACTACGACAATACATGAAACATTTTGTTCCAGATAGCGCAGATACGAAACGAAGCTGATTAACTGAATCGTGAGTACATTATAATATAATATTTATTATTATTTGATGACAGAAGGGCTGCTTCACTTATTGGGCAAAGGATCAGCTTGGCTATCAATACGGTAATGCAGCCAGTATTCTCACCACCACTCTACGTGGCCATGATTTGCATTATGCGTATCTTCTGATTATTTAAGTCAAGATACGTGTCATGAAAGATATGCTATTGCACCGTTTACCTCACAGAACAGACAACGCTAAAAGCGAACGTTTCTAGCAATAGAAGTAGCAAGGGGGCGTGGCCCGCGTACACCCGGGTGTGCGGTACAACGCAAGCTTGTTCGCGCATGTACTAGCAGTCTTGTTTTGTTCTGTAACAAAAGGAATAAATAATATTCAACTCTAAAGTAAGGGTGACATATTTCATTTTTCACTAAATATTAAACAGCCATTTAGGCCACGCTTCTTTTGATGCTTGATTTGATTGAGTGTGGCGATGGATGCTTCTGCTACTTGAATTTTGGTGTCGCCTTGCTCAGGGGGTTGAGGCAGTGCTTAGGCATTATGGTGTGTGGTACAAATAATAAGTGGCTTATTGCTAGACTTTAGTTAATATATTTATTTTATTGTATTTAAATACAAAACTGCTTCTATAATTATACTAACTACCTACAGCTATTATATTAACTACATAATATTATAAAAATAAAAAAGGAAACATACTAAAACTATATCTAAAGACTCAGGCGTCGTAGAATTCGTCCGAATAGATGTTCATTGGTAAAGTGCTCAGACTTTGGCAGTATTGCCACGTTGTATGGCAATACTAATCGGTATTATTGCATCAACTATGACTATGAAAAATTAAAGACAATAGAATTTAGTAATCCCTGACAAAAGGATTGAATTCCGATCGTAAACGAGAAGTCCATGTCAACAGTCACAAGTTAATGGAATCAAACCCTTTGGGCCGACCGTCATTTGGGACTATCGATCCCTATCGCAAACTTTGGTCTGACTGAACTTGGGGATCATTTGGAACTTGGAATCAGATGTAAGGCAACATGGCGACTAATCTACCGAACTTTGTGCTTAGAGGTTATTAGTTTAATCATTTTTAATCGACTTCAGAAGAGAAACCGGCTGGCAAGTAATTAGATAGAATTTGTGACAATTATTGGGAATGGCATATTGAAATTTTTTATAGTAATATGTTTGAGAACTATCGCGTGTATAACACGTGAGTAAGACGGCAAAGGGCATGTAAGGAACGCATCCTAGATTTAAGCCTTTTGCCAGCATCTTCATCATTGATGATTATCAACCCATATTCGGCCCACTGTTGAGCTCGAGTCTCCTCTCAGAATGAGAGAGGTAAGCCAATAGTCCACCACGCTGGCCCAGTGCGGATTGACAGACTTCACACACGCACAGAATTAAAAAAATTCACTGGTTTCCTCACGATGATTTTCTTTCTCCGTTTGAGACACGTGATATTAAATTTCTTAAAATGCACACAACTGAAAAGTTGGAGGTGCATGCCCCGGACCGGATTCGAGCCCACACCCTCTGGATGCGAAGGCAGAGGTCAGATCCACTGGGCTATCATCATTATTACTAATGTAAACTCTATATTCCTTTTCAATAGGAAAGGACATAATTATAGAGATTAGATCTACCAAGTAACTCCGTTAGCAGGCTTAGGTCTATAATGTTTGACTAGTTAATCACTATTATTAGATATTACTGATAATATAATAACCGGCGGCGTATTGTGTTCTCCAAAGCACAAGGGTGTCTCATGATCAACTTCTAAACTCCGTGCAAAGATTTTTTATTGAAAATTAATCAAAGAAAGTCAAGGAATTTCATAGTCCGGCTTAGGACTCGAACCCAGGAAGGACCGATTGATGCAAAACCATAAAGACTAACCACTGGAATAACGAGCCAATAAAGTCAACAAATAGCAGTTGATTTCAGACCGGAGCCCTACATACCTATATGACAGAAATGAGCACGTACGTGATGTAATTTGTAAATCTATCAGTGTATGAATTTTCTTCAAGCATCGAAATTTATGGCCCAACCTTCAGACACAATAACCCAACATTTCGTTAACACATCAATACAGTCCGCGAGTTGATTCCACAATGTTCCCAATAACTCACATTTTGCAAAACGATATATGAACCCTCAGTCCCAGGTGGCGGCTCAGGGGGAAATATAAAAATCCCTTTGATGTACCGCCAATACCGCACCCTTCTAACGTTTCCTCACAGTATTAGACGCACCTGTGCCATAAAAGGAGCTGGGGAGGTAAATTCACCAATTTCTATCAATTCTTAACCGGCTTGAAATAATGAGGTACATAATTGGATTAAACAAAATATATTCGATCGTATATACACAGCAATCTAGCTATAACCCGTCAATAGTCAATGTAGAGGTATGTTTTTGATGGGATTATTATTACACATTTTGTCTTCTAATATGACTGAAATAAACAATAAAAGTACCATTTTTTGTTCAAAAGGCCATTATTGTTGTATTACTCTTTTTAAATTGATCAAGAATGACTTGAAACTTGCGCTAGATTAGTTCGTCATTCCGTCGATACTTCAAAACTCATTAAGGCCCATTCGTTTGCCTTTAGAACCATTATGCTTTTGTCGCGAAACTATGCCTTTGTCACTAATTCAAAACTATTTACTATTTTTGTTCAGCTGCCAAAATATCTCAAAAACTTGAAACCTATGAGAAACCTTCGAAAATAGATGTTTAATTCGCTTTTATTTAATCATAAGCAGGAAATTTAAAATTCCGAATTTTTCCGGGATATAAGTAGTCTATGTGTTAATCCAGGCTATAATATATCTTAATACCAGTTCAGTTCCGTAGTTGAGGAGTGAAAGAGTAACAAACATTCATATCATCAAAATCATCAGTTTTCGCAAATCTCGGGAAACCATGGATTTTTTCGGGATACAAAGTAGCCTATGTGTTAATCCAGAGTAAAATCTATTTTCATTCCAAATTTCAGCTAAATTGCTTCAGTAGTAGCGGCGTTATAGAGTAACAAACACCCAAACATCCAAACATACATCCAAACATCCATACAAACCTTCGCGTTTATAATATTAGTAGGATTAGCTCGGGTACTTACTGCCAGGATATTTCCATAAATATATGATATAATATGTAAAAAAACATATTTATTATATTACTAGAATATATTTAAAAAGTGTATAAATAGTCAGTAAAGTGAATAGCTGCTAGATAGAAAGTTAAGAGCAATTCTCAGAACATTTTCCGCGGAAGCATTTTCCTGGAATGTGTAGAGAAGTGCCAGTGTTCGTTGCGCGTAGTTCTGAATCCGCGGGTAGTTGTCGATAGAATAAATTCAATGGGTGCTTTAAGTCTGAACCTGCAATCTGTTGGAAAACTTGGAATGAAATTGCGGTGAATTCCAACTTATTCCAGAAATGTCGACGCGTCAGCAGTTGCTTGTTAACTAGCTGTGAACATTTCTATGTAAACGGGTATTCTAAACTCAATATTTATTAACTGTTTCATTGCTCCAGTTCAATTATTTGTTTGGCTATTGGATCTGGGGTTGGTGTTTCATCCAAACCGGATAAGTCATTTAGGGGCGAACGGATGGGTGACTTTAGATATATAAAGATGTTTTATGGTAAACTACCTTGCTTCTGATTTTGAGAGGAGATTCGTGCTCAACAGTGAGCCAAATATGGGTCGTTAATAATGAATGATGAGTCCACCTTACGCTTGACTGTAATAACTCATCAAAGCCTCTATAGCTCAACGGCAAAGAGTGTATAGTAGGGACTATCCACCGAGTCGTGGTTCGATGTTTTGTCCGCTTGTGTATTGTCGAACCTACTCCTACTCTTAACACAATTTTTTTCGACTAGTTGCCGGAGGGAATATTGGTCATATCAAAAAATAATATTCTTAAAAAAAACTGATGGAAAGCAGTGATTTGGTCTAAGTTGGAATTCAGTGTCTCTTTAAATAACATAGGTATATCAGGGAGTGATGGACAATAATATTTTTATTCAAAAATTCAAACAAAACTATTATAAATAAATAAAGACACAAGAGAATTAGAAACGTATATGCAAAACGTTTTATGCGAATCGCATGGATATCCAGCACATAAGGATACCACCTTTATAATAACCCTATAAAAGACTCGGGACTGCTTACAAAATTAATGAATTCAAAAAACTCCGCCCACAAAATGACCTAACCCTAATCGGTTCCCCAGTAGCCGCAGGCGCGCTTTATGGCCGATGGGACATCGTTAAGTGGACACCCTCCGTGGCCATTAACTACCCTTCCTTTACAGAAAATTTTAAAACTATGTGCCGCTTTTTGTCTTTTTCCACGAAAATGCACAATCCGCTGTTTATACGATGACAAGAAAAACATTAGTAGTTAAAGTTCAATATTCTTTTTTATTATTTTTTAAGTAGTATTTCCTCTTTTCCTCTACAGCTAAATGAAAAGCTTGTTTTAGGGGTTAAGACAGAAGTCAATCGAATATTGAATCTTCGGGATTTGTGTCCCTTACGTACTGACATAACTCTTTAAGGATCACCATCAGATGTCAATGATAATGACCACGGCTAGACGTGCTCTCCGAGGCACGGAGGTGTTATTAGACTAAATTCTCAACTTTGCAACTAACATTGTACGGGTTCGAACCCAGTACTTTAGGATCTGAAATCGAATAGGCTAACCACAGGACCAACAAGGCTTAATTTTTTCACATCGTTTATACTATTATTCTGTGACGTCCTATAATTAAGTAAAAGCCTGTAAAAACATAGATACCTCATTTTGTGAATACTGAAAAGTTTGTCAGTCCATGCTTCTGCCATAATACCATCATATCATTGCCATTAGGTAATTTGGCCACTGGTGGCTTGGGAGGTACCAGGTTTCAAGGGTCCAGATCCTCAAGTACAAAATGTAAACGTAGAGTTAGCATAAGAAATCATGTATCTAGTTAGTTTCATGATAACCCTTTAGGTCTTTAGAGTCGAATAAAATTTATACTCTAAAAGTGTTTTACGAAGGGTAACCATTAAACTAAGCTACTGGCCATTGGAGACAGTAATTGTCTATTATACCGAGAAAAGTATTTAAAAAAAATATGCTATAACAGGCTCTCGTTCTTTGAGTAAGTATGCAAATCACCAAAAAGTGCTAAAATATATACAAATAGAAAGTACGTACTCTTGATATGAATTATTATTTTCTCCGCGCGCCCGATGGCGCCATTTTCGCGATTTTCATTTTTGCTTGATTAAATTTTCCCGGTGACATTGATAGATTGTACTTAACCTTGTTATTGCTGTTTATTCGGATTTGAATCACTGTACTTCATGATTTAATTTTATTTAATAAGATTTAGGTATATAAAATTACAATATGTAACTATTTTAGCCATTGCTACAACTCTTAAAACGAAAAGATTTTTAAAGTAACATTCAAACCTACTACAAATACTAAGAAAATAATAATAATAATATAAAATGTGCTTTCAGTATTTTCAGAAATTTTCAATAGGTGATTAATGAAAGCTAAAATATCGCAGCAGAAAAAGCTGAAACCGGTAAGTGGCTCAAGTATGCCTCTCTGACAGAGAGTTACATATTTGTACCTTTTGCCGTGGAGACCCTTGGGCCATGGAGTCGCAGTGCCAAAAAATTTTACCGTATCATTTCACCGCGGCTTGTTGCCTCGACTGGTGACAGAAGAGCTGGCTCATTTTTTGCGCAAAGGATCAGCCTGGCTGTCTAGCGCGGAAATGCAGCCAGTATTCTGGCCACCATTCCACGTGGGCATGATTTGTATAGTTATTAGGATAAATTAGCTTAAGTTCCCTATTGTATTCTTTCTCTAAAATATTGTATATAGGTGTTTCTTCGTTAGCTAAGAACGGCAAATTAAGGGCAAACGTCAACTATAGAGGGTCGTATAGAAATGCTTTCCTGCTGATGTAACAATCTTAAGCTAAATGAAGTGAAACAGGTGTTCTCAAGTTTCAACTTGCCCTAACACCTATTTTATTAGCATGCTTACCACAATCTATGATGGCTCTATAACCAATAAGGTTCATAACTTGTATTAAAAAAATGTAAAGAGGTATCTTATTTTTCTATTATTATTTAATAATAGCCTTAGTTTCTCCTAAAATATGCTTATATGATCGTTGGTGTAGTTAAGTTCGGTCATAACTTCTCAACATACAAAGAAAGTTACGAATATCACATATACACAATATCAGCACCTCTGCCAAATTTTCCACGACCTCTCACACAAACATTAGTACAGTTTACACCTCCCTGGCTGCTGCCAAAAAACCTCTTTCGTGTATCGCCATATACGACTCTCATATCCCGAATTTTAGTTTGCAAACTTGACTCTGAATTGGCATTCCACATTCAGTGGAAGTGGCAAACCATTTGGCACTATAAATCCACTGCCAACCGCGGCGGCACTTTGCAAGGCGCGCACGTTCGCGGAACACAAATTTTATGATAGCGCGTTATTCCAAAATGGACGTTAGATATTGAATGCTCTCTGCATATTATAGGAGACTGCGACCCGGCGGGATTGCGACGGTCTTCACGCGCAATGCTTACAGTTGTTCGAAATACATTTACTAGATCAAAGTATCTGCAGGCAGAGGCGTGCAAAAGGTTTTTAACCAGGGTATGTCCTTTAGGTACGTACAAGTTGTACATAATGGAAAATTCTTTCACTTCAAGTTCGCGACTGTCTGCAGGATTTAATTTTACACTTACGAATGTTTAAAGAGAAAAGTAATACGCATTGAATTACAGAAACAAATGCTTGAAGATTAATCAAATACGTTATTCGCGAGACTTTTAAGCAAATAGATATTAATTTTTATTTAGTTATAGAATATTCTAGCTTCTTCTTCTTCTTTTATCTCGAAAATTGCTTGACGTAGGAATTTCAAATTTGCAAAATTTTAAACTTTGGAAGGTAGTTCAAAGTTAGTTGACGTCCGTTAATAATGGATTTTGCGAGAGGGCCAGATTTAAGGAGGAGTGTGCACAAAGTCGCAGATATCCGCTAGTCTTATATACATTTATGGTATTATACCGAATTTCGATCACCCATATCTAAGACCAATTTCTCTTAAAAGCTGTCCGTCCAAGAGACACCAGTAAAACAGATTTCCCCGAATTTCTCCTGTCGGAGGACGAGCGAAGGCTTAATTCAATTTTTCACTTCAAATTCGTTGGCGAAATTCCCTTAAAGTACCTCAGAGCCAATTCCGAGTCAGCGAATCGGAACCTTGTTGGAATTTGGTAGAGATATAAAATTTTACTACCATCTTTTACTAATGCAATGTCTTTCTATATATTGCAAGTCAGTCCTAAACGTTAGCCTGAGAAATGCCTGCCTGAGAAAAAAAAAAGTCTTCATACGGCAAACGCCTTTTTAACCCCTGACGTCAAATAAGAAAGTTAATACACGTTTGACGTGTTTGTCTGTGAGTCAGTCTGTGGCTATGTATAAAATATATCGACCCATCTATGCCGTGTAATTGTTTTGCCGTCATTCTAAGGGTTAAAACATTCTTATACGCACGTATCCACAGAGTCTGTTATATTGTTGAACAAACAAGATAGTACAACGCACGCACCCGCTCGAGTGTAACAGGGAATGTCGTCTGCGCGAGCGAGTCTAGTAACAATAAAATTTTTACGTTCCGTTTCCACCGATTGGCCATGCGACCCGCTAGCTTACCGCCCGCGCCCTGGCTGTTGTAGGCTAAGAGCGCGTGGTATCATTATCAGCCTGTTATAGAGGAGAGTGTATATGAAGGTATGAGGGTAGGGAAGGAAGCTTAGACCCACCACGCTGATCCAATGCTGGTTGATGGGCTTAAGGTGATAATGCGAAAATATCTGAGTGACTGAATTTTAAGGCACGGGGGCCTACACTGAAAATTTTTTAGAAGAAAAAAAAAACACAGTATTTATATTTTAGGCTTATCCAGGACTCATCCCAGGACCTCATAATCCGAAACCAGATAGACTAACCACTGGGTCATTGAGGCAATAAGGCCAACGAGGCGCGTGATACACTATTTTACATCTTGTACGCAAGCATAAAGAACTGTTTGATTATCTTTTTTTATTAAATTTTGTAAAACGGTTTGGCTTTCGTTCCTACAATACGAGTATAAACAGACAGGCTTGTGTTTGTGTGAAACTGACGGAGCATCAGCAAAACAGAAATATGTTGGAAATATTATTATCATGTATCTGTTAGTGACTGTCAAACATTTCGATATTAATGCGTACTGCATCACTCTAAATAATTTAATAATGTGTTTTTGCGTTTTGTTATTTTACACACACAAACGCATTTGTACTGTCATCACACTTCTAGATTAATTTAACAACTCTTTCTTTAATAATACGTGGTGTTTAATGACATATCATGACATATCATGACAATTACGGGAACTAGTCATATTACAAAAACAGGCACTAGCTCTCTGACTACAGAGATCGGAAAGAACTTCGCTTATTATTATTGTGTTTCGTAGCGGAAATATTTAGATTGTGTGAGGAATAGGTATAGTTTATTTAGATTCTATTTATTCCTTGAACGAGTAAATTATGTTAACATTTTGTTCTACTTCCAGGTATTTAATTCACGGTTTCTTAACGCATAATATAATTTTTTTTTTTAATTAATTATAGGAACGGCCTTTGACGGCCTCTGTGGCGCAGTGGTATGCGCGGTAGATTCACAAGACGGAGGTCCTGGGTTCCCCGGCTGGGCCGGCTGGGCCGGTTGAGGTTTTCTTAAATGATCCAGGTCTGGCTGGTGGGAGGCTTTGGCCGTGGCTAATTACCACCCTACCGACAAAGACGTACCGCCAAGCGATTTAGCGTTCCGGTACGATGTCGTGTAGAAACTGAAAGGGGTCTGGATTTCCATCCGCCTTCTACCAAGTTAGACTTCACTTACCATTAGGTGAGATTCTTGGATTCAGTTGAAAAAAATCCATGTTCTGTCGTAGACCAATATTTTCCCTTTTAGGTTGAAAATGGCCATAATTATGCTGCTTCGTTCAAATAATATTTCAACAATAGATTTTCCCATAATAATCTTTAATTCAACATTACCTACATTATAATAATAATTTAAATAACGAAAACCGCATCCAAATCAATACTCAACTCTCACTCAACCAACTCAGCACAGAAAAGTGCAGATAATACTTGTAGATATGTATTGTTTAGTTAGGCGGCTAATCCTCCTTTTCTAAGTCGGAGAAGTCCAATGGAAATGAGCCAAAGACAAGAGCGAGTACCGACTGAGAGCTACGAGTACTTGCTCCGCAGATCAAAGTGTTGCAGGAAGTTGAACGATAAGCTTCCTGCGTCTGCTTGTTAATTAACAGCCACTTACAGTTATGTCCCTTTGCTAAGCCTTAGGGAGTTTCCACACCTGTCAGAAACTAATAAAATAAAGGAAATTCATGTCTTAATTTTAAATTAGCAAGTTTCTGTTTTCGTAGGGAAACGCTTTTACGCATCCCGCCTGCAGAGAACACAGACCTTCATAAATACACCTGGCTTGATATGATTTCTTTGTAAATACTTTTTAAATTATTTTCCTTTCACCATATTACATCATTTAACATCAGGTAAAAACTTAAAGCGATAACTTATTTATGACAAAAAATATGACGAAATAAAGTCATGCAATAACTTATAGATATAAAACAACGCATAATCTTCGATTATATGAATCATGTGACGCTAGGGGTGAAGGGGGAGGGGGTTGTAATAAAACAGCCGTAAAACTCCAATCTCAGGGACAGATGTCAGGCTACAGTCACCACTTGAGGGTTTACTAACAAAAGTCATTATTTTATATCTGTCGTAAAAATTGCCTTTCAGCGACTCGGGATAGGCTATTAAAGTTTTATTGACTTATCTATGTCATTAGTACTATTACAATAATGTCTTCGTGACCGAATTTCGGCCATGACCAATATCAGTTTGATATACTGAGAATTTATTGTGTTTTTTAAAAGACAGCAGAACCCTGCGGTTTCACTCGGGTAATTACCCTTCTTGATGATAACTGAGATAAAATATAGCTTAAGTTACTCCCTCATAATGTAGCTCTCCATTGGTGAAAGATTTTTTCAAATCGGTCCAGTAGTTTTTGAGTTTATTCCTTACATACAAAAATGCACATATTTCCTCTATAAAATATTAGTGTATATAGGCAATATAGGCTTGCGCTTGACTTCTATCATACCTGATGAAAAGCAGTCATGTTGTAAATTGGAGCGCGCTTGCCTAGAAGATGTCGATTCACTCTTGCCTTACATCTTTAGATTAGCAACGCTATTCTGTAACAATCTACGTATTCATAACTCGACAGTATAAGTTTTGTCTCTATCTCTATTGTATAGTGTTAGACAACAAGAGATATAGTCAAATTTAGGACTCGAACTCTTGAGTTATAGAAAAATCATTACTGTGTGGCAGTAAACCCAACCCTGGCTCCCTTTACAAGTTCTGGCATAAAAAGTTGTACTACCACAACTACTTAATAGCTACAGAATGAATCTTTTAATAAGTTTTTTTTTTTTAAGATAATGTCATATAAATATGGCAAATTTTCCCGTTTCCCTCCAATTGATCGGAAACACTGTTTCCGTTAGGAGTAAGAAAAAAATACACTTTATAGTACACCACAAAGAAAATACAATACAATATAGGAATGGTTAAGACATTAGTCCAGAGAGCGGCACCGAACCTTACTTGTACATAATTATGTTTTCTGTGCCTACGATGTTGAAACCAGTACTTTAACCGTAAAGCATTTGAGACTTCAGAGATAATTAAGCTTGTTTTATCTTAATCTACAAAAAGACGAGAGCATACTGTTCAATACAAACACACAGCCAAATGGAAACGCAACAACAGCAGGCTACTGAACGTATTTCGTAAATGGCCGCTATTTTACCGGCCATTCTCTGAAGAGATCCCTCCGCCCCACGCAATGCAGCCAATATTTCAATTGCATTCAATTGCTCGCTCTCGCATCGCCGTGAGCGATTTATTTGTTTACATCAAGTTATTTCGGTATTTTTACTTTGAATAAACCATATTTATTTAAAATTCTATCCGTAAAAAGCAACATTTATTTATTTGTTTGTTGCACGACTTGTTTTTGTTACCTTGTTAGTGTTTTTCTAGACACATGACCTACCTGATTGTCACCTACTTGTGAAATAATGAAGGATCAAGGTCTTTGAGTGTCTTACGAGTAGGTGACAATCCATTAATATGGTAACATAGACAAGATGAACTCATAAAGCATAGAATTAGTTGTTTTTTTATTCTATCTATGATGACAAAGCAATAAATTATAGTACTGGTAGCTAGACCAGTCTTTTAATGGTGTTAGATGGCAATAATCATTCATAAACTAGGTAGGCTCATCAAACATGGGATCAGTTCTCTTGGCAAACACTCGTTGGTTTGCTGGATGACAATGCAGTCATTTATGGTGCGATGACTGAAAAGGAGTCTCAAAATCGCTCTGCAAAAAAAACAGCGTAACTACTATAAATAAGTAAACCTAACTTAGTCTATTAAGTTTAATTTGATTCTTAGTACAACGACTGTCCTTAAGGAAACTCAGTTAGGGAATTCTTTTTTGTGTTGTTCTTTTTCTTTTCGATATAGGCTCGTTTGAATCTATTGCTTTAGTTACAGTTCAATTTACAGTAATCTATACTAATATTATAAAGAGGTAAAGTTTGTAAGTTTGTAAGTTTGTAACAATTCTTTGAAATGGGGTAATCTTCGGAACTACTGGTCTGATTTTAAAAATTCTTTCACCAATAGAATGCTACGTTATCGGGGAGTGCTATAGGCTATATTTTATATTTCTGTCATTTATAACTACTGAGTTATCGCGGGTTTTCTCTTACAGGTCGGACCGAAAAACTTACTTATTCGCATGCGCTGCCTCAACCATTGCGTATAACTGAAATAAATGTATGGAGGCTTTTTGAACCTTTAAAAGTTCTACAAAAAAGTCCGCGACACCATATATCTATCTTTTATATTTTAGCAGATATAGTACCTTTAGTACTTTAATAAATTATTTAAATTTTAAACTAAGGTTTACGTCATTATTTACACAACTAAACTTAAATCCTTATCAAAATAAATTATTTAATAATCACAAGGATATTATAGAGATAAGATTTGCCCTTTACAGTATGTTAATTAGTTTCGGAGATAATACAAAATTTCTGAAAGTCGCAGAAATGCCGCTATATGACGCCCCGCGGTTTCAATTACGTGGTTCCCGTTCCCGTGTGAATATGAGGACCAAACATAGCCTATGACACTCGCAAATAATGTAGCTTTCTGTTGGTAAAAGAATTTTCCAAATCGGTCCAGTAGATCCAGAGATTACCCCCGACAACCACACAAACTTTACCTCTTTATAGTATTAGCATAGAAGTCTCTTGGGAACTTATAGTCTTTTGGTCATTGCACCACGCTCAAAAGGCTGGACCAATTTTGCTGAGGGTAGGGATAGGATAGGGGTAGGGAAGGGGTAGGATAGAGGTAGGGTAGGGGTAATTTAGGGAAAGTGTAGGGTAGGGTAGGGTAGGGTACGGATAAGGTAGGGGTAGTGTAGGGTAGGGGCAAGGTAGTAATAGGGGAAAGATATGGAAGGTATAGGGTAAGGGAGGAGTAGGATAGGGGTAGGGTAGGGGTAGGGAGGGGTTAGGGTTAGCGGTAGGTTAGGAGTAAGGTAGGGGTAGGGTAGGGGTAGATTAGGGTTAGGGTAGGGGTAGATTAGGGGTAGGATAGGATAGGGTATGAATAGGGTACGGGTAGGGTTAGGGTAGGGGTAAGGTGGGGGGAGGGTAGGGTTAGCGTTAGCGGTAGGGTAGGAGTAAGGTAGGGGTAGGGTAGGGGTAGATTAGGGTTAGGGTAGGGGTAGATTAGGGGTAGGGTAGGATAGGGTATGAATAGGGTACGGGTAGGGTTAGGGTAGGGGTAAGGTGGGGGGAGGGTAGGGTTAGCGTTAGCGGTAGGGTAGGAGTAATTTAGGGGTAGGGTAGGGTTGGGTAGGTTTACGAGCAGGGTAAGGTAGAGGTAGAGAAGTTTACATCAACTTTTACGCGGACGAAGTCGCGGGCGTCCGCTAGTATAATATATAGTGAATAAAATCTGTCTGAATAAAATTTTAAACTCAAAATTAAAATTTAATTAAACTTAACAATTAGTGCATTCTTATTTCGGAAGACTGTAGATGTAAGGCCTTGTGTACTGAGAGTGTTCTAGCGAGACACCTTTTACATTTTGAGAAGGCAAAATTTGTATGACTGTGCTCCATACCATACCATAGATTTGGTACGATAGCCAATTATAGAGTATGGAAGGTTTTAAGAGTCCAAATCCTCAAATTTTTAAAGCATAAAGTAAATAAGCTAGTGTGTAAATCGCAAGACTTCGTTAGAGTGGTACCATAAAACAGATGTTTAGCAACCAGCAGGGAAATGACAATTTATTACAGACGAGATAATAGTCTCCTCATGCTTTCAGGAGCTTAAATCCCAAGTGACAGAAAACGCGGACATTCCTCGCATGTATCAGAACAATCGATGCCAAGCTACTCCACTTTGAATCAAAAGCCCATAAATATCCCCATAAAGTCCCAGTGCGGTCTGACACAGTTAGAACGTCTTGGAATGTTTACTACATACAAGACGGGTCTGCGATAGTTAGATATACTCGCACCTCATTGTATGAAGCTGATAGTTTGTCTACTTAAGTTCTTATGATGAGAAAGTTATGGAGTTTAAGCTGTGGTAACTTTGAGAGGTGAAAGGAAGCAGCTTTCAAGACTTTAAATCCTCAATTGTCCAATGTATTCCAATGGATATCATGAGGAATCATGTCTTCAGTTGCCAGACGCTTAGCTTCGTGGCATCACATTAAATTCAAAATTCATTAATTAAGTTTGAAATGTCAATATAGAGTATTTGTAAAGACTCTACCACCGGTTCGTAAGGCAGGCTCTGCTGGGAAAAGCCGGCAAGAAACTTAACAGTTGCTCTTTTGAAAAAGTAATTTAGATTTGTTAACGTCATTAAATATTTCTTTTATATTTCTACTAGCGGACGCCCGCGACTTCGTCCGCGTAAAAATTGATGTAAACTTATCTACCTCTACCTTACCCTGCTCGTAAACCTACCCAACCCTACCCTACCCTACCCCTACCTTACTCCTACCCTACCGCTAACGCTAACCCTATTCTCCCCCTACCTTACCCCTACCCTAACCCTACCCTACCCGTACCCTACCCCTACCCTACCTTACCCTACCCTACCCCTATCTTACTCCTCCCCTACCTCTACCTTGCCCCTACCCTACACTATCCCTACCTTATCCGTACCCTACCCTACCCTACCCTACACTTTCCCTAAATTACCCCTACCCTACCTCTATCTACCACTTCCCTACCCCTATCCTATCCCTACCCTCAGCAAAATTGGTCCAGCCTTTTGTGCGTGGTGCAATGACCAAAAGACTATAATTTCCCAAGCGACTTCTATGCTAATACTATAAAGAGGTAAAGTTTGTGTGGTTGTCGGGGGTATTCTCTGGATCTACTGGACTGATTTGGAAAATTATTTTACCAATAGAAAGCTACATTACTTGCGAGTGTCATAGGCTATGTTTGGTCCTCATATTCACACGGGAACGGGAACCACGTAATTGAAACCGCGGGGCGTCATATAGAGGCATTTCTGCGACTTTCAGAAATTTTGTATTATCTCCGAAACTATATAACTAATTAACATACTGTAAAGGGCAAATCTTATCTCTATAATATCCTTGTGATTATTAAATAATTTATTTTGATAAGGATGTAAGTTGTAAATAATGACGTAAATCTTAGTTTAAAATTTAAATAATTTGTTAAAATACTAAAGGTACTATATCTGCTAAAATATAAAAGATAGATATATGGTGTCGCGGACTTTTTTTTTAGAACTTTTAAAGGTTCAAAAAGCCTCCATACATTTATTTCAGTTATACGCAATGGTTGAGGCAGCGCATGCCAATAAGTAAGTTTTTCGGTCCGACCTGTAAGAGAAAACCCGCGATAACTCAGTAGTTATATATTATAGAAATATAAAATATAGCCTCTAGTACTCCCCGATAACGTAGCATTCTACTGGTGAAAGAATTTTTATAATCGGACCAGCAGTTCCGAAGATTACCCCATTTCAACGAATTGTTACAAACTTACAAACTTACAAACTTTACCTCTTTATAATATTATATTAGTATAGATTAGAAGCTAATCCAATGGCCTTCGAACAACTCATCAGTTATGTAATGATCTCGACTAAACGAATATATTTAAGTTATTAAAAAATCATTCAGGGTATTTTTCGAAAGGTTTCCACAAAGTTAAGTGACGGCACCTGGGAATATAGTTTATCTTTTTAAGTCGAGAAAATAAAAAGAAACTACGCTTTTAACTTGGACATTTTTAACGTCTGGGCGATTGAAACCAGTTACTTTCCAACTTATTAAAAGCGGCTTAAGATTCTTTTGTCGCCAATAGATTAGAATTTATTATTTGCTTGCGTAAGTTTACTAGCCATTGCGGTGTAGTTGTCAAGTTGAATAAGTCAAAGCGAAGCTTGACTGGGTCCGCTATGTCTATAACAATGGGCTTCCGTATTAACCTTTGGTAGGCGCATACTAATATTATAAAGAGATACGGTACGATGTCGTGTAGAAACCAAAAAAGTGTGTGGATTTTCATCCTCCTCCTAACAAGTTAGCTCGCTTCCATCTTAGACTGCATCATCACTTACCATCAGGTGATATTGTAGTCAAGGGCTAACTTGTAAAGAATAAAAAAAAAAAAAAAGAGGTAAAGAATTTTGTGGTATTGTAGGGGGTAATCTCCTGATCCGATTTAGAAAATTCTTTTGATCCACGATCTAATTCACGATATTTGTGAGTGTCATGAGCTGTTTTATTCCTGTATTTTCACGGGAACGGAATTACGTAAGTAAAACCGCGGGCTTCGGGTACTGGACTAATAACGGTACGTCTGGTTTTCGCAAGCTCACGGTCCGTACCCGCACTAACAGTTACGGTATCCGAAGTGGGATACAGCCGCTCCATGAAACGGAACGGTAAACTTTTATGGCCGTTGCGTTCCAAGTTACGCGCCGAAACTGTAGCCCTCCTGTTGGAGTATTGTTAACTTTATGGCCGGAGTGGTGATTTGAAAGTGAACGAACATAATGACTTACAATACAGTTTGTAGAGCGCCTTGTTAGTACTCTATTTACGAATCGATTTTGATTTGCATTTTATATAACTACTTGTAGTCGTCCCGCGATTTGTTCGGTATGCTTCTGACTAACTATTTTTGAATTTATGTCGAAAATTTCAAGAAAAATAAATATTTTTTGGGAATAATGTATGTAGAAGAGAATCAAGATGACTTGCAAAATCTATTTTGGTGACGTTCATTCTTTACTTTCCTTATCAAAGCTTGATCTACTGACAAAGGCTATTTCAAAATGATTTTAAGAAGAACTAGTACTAACTATTTTTGAATTTATGTCGAAAATTTCAAGAAAAATAAATATTTTTTGGGAATAATGTATGTAGAAGAGAATCAAGATGACTTGCAAAATCTATTTTGGTGACGTTCATTCTTTACTTTCCTTATCAAAGCTTGATCTACTGACAAAGGCTATTTCAAAATGATTTTAAGAAGAACTAGTGTGAACTGTGAGTACTTCACATTCTTTATATAAGGAGGAAATTTATAAGACATTATCATCAGATGGACGTCAATTGCTGGCATTGCTGCACATTGGTCTATTTTAACTTGACTTGACTTTTGACTTGACTTCCAAACACCACAATCTCGAGCCGCCAGCATCCAGTGGCTCATTGCAACTCTCTGGATATCGTCGGTCCACTTAATGAGGGGTCGACCAACACCGCTCTTTCCGGAGTGAGGTCACCATTCCAGCGCCTTGAGAGTTGAGACCCCAACGACCATCGGCTATTCGAACTATGCGCAATCGCCACTTCAGCTTCGGGACTCAATTTGTAAGGGGACAACTTTAATTATTAAAGCTATGATGAACATAAAAGATTGTATTAAAAACAACTGAAGCACCAAATACCGACAACCAATTTATTTAATTGACACTTGTTCAATGAATACTGCGTTGGTTTGAATGCCCATATAGGTAATAATAGGTCGAATGGCGCTCGCATATAATTACTTCCATCTTAAATTAATTTGCACTTATTTATATACATTCTTTGGAAAAGTATAAATGGAGCTAATTTTAATATTACAAAGCTAAAGAGTGTTTGGAAGCGCTAATCTCAGGAAATATAGGTTCCAAAAATGACATTAAATAATAAGTATAAAATTATCATGGGGTTCAAATACAAAAATTGTTTTTTTGATGGATTTATCAAGAAACGCTAATAGCGTTTACAGCCTAAATAACATCACGCTATAAAGAAACATAGGAGCGGAGCATCGATGTAAAATGAGGCAAAAACGAGAAAGATATTCCTTTTTGCTTATCTGTTGTGTGCACTGCGCAAACGGTTAAAGTTAATCATGTTATAATGTAAGTACCCGTTGTCATGAATAATTGATTTTGTTAGCCTTTATTAACGATAGTTTACATGTTTCTCAAAAACAGTTGAGCATAAGAGGATTAGTTTTTCTCCAACACCGTTTATACCGAAATCTGATATAGGTTTCTATTGATTCCCTCTCCCTGGAGCACGTCATTAGTCTTGCACGGTCCGAGCTGCAATGGGCTCGTAATTGTCTCGTCACCAAATTGATTCCCGCCGGTCATTAGTGTGAGACATCGACTGGTGACGACACGTGTCAAGCTGCTAAATTGGATGTTTGCTGGGAAACTATATGCAGCAATTGAAAATTTCAGGTGATAATGATCAACCTGTATTTAGTGTGGTTCTCTAACGGATGATTGGTTTCGGTGTGAATACCAAATTCATTATATTATGTGCATCGAAAAAAATATGAAACCTTGTAGTGCCTGACACCTCGACCACCGAGGCAAGTCAAAACAAAATATAATCATCAGAACTGAAATCCAGCCGCTCAAAGATTGCGTTTCTGACAGGTCGTGATCGAATAGGACAAACATATTCAAAGACAAAGACAAACAGTTAGCATAACCTTGAAACAGTGCAGTTCAACAACTTTTACGCCAGTTCGACGTTACATCACCCATTCGATCACGACCTGTCAGAAACACAAGGGGCCGGATATTATCACCCACTATCATTAAGTAATGGTGTTTGACTGTATGTATTGACTGTGTGTATCGTATGTAATGCAATTTTTGGCACAACCTTTTGCTGCTTTCATTAAGAATTTAATACCGCATCTTTTGTGATGAACTAATCTTGAACTAAGCCGAAATTTTACAGAATTTCGGCTTAGTTTTATAATTTAGTAAAAATAAATTACACATGTGCACAATAAATGTACATACCACATACATACAAGTTAAATTTAGTAATGGAATGATAGTTCTAATTGGAGCTCTTAACTGCTATGTACGTACTTAACTTAATTGTAGGGAATATTTTGCGGGAAAACAGGCTTGAAATTTAGTGTGCATGATGAGATGTGTCGCAATTTTAAAGGTTTAAAATTGTATTTTCATTATGAAAAAAACTATGACAGATTTAAAATTTTTATATTTATTGAAGAGGATAATACTATAAATATGTTTTTATTAGATACGTTGGCTCGTTTGAGTCTTGGAAAAGCAGGTCTCGTTAGAGAACAGATATTCCTATAACTACTAGAACTACTAGCAACACATATAGACTCAACATCGTAAAGCCACTGCAAACATTAAACTTTAACAGAGTTTCAAAGGCTGTGGAGGGTCAATAAAGCTTGTTTGATCAATGATGCTCGGCAAACTGCAATACACAAGCGTGATGCATATCGAAACGTAACTATATCGAGTATATGGTAACAGGGCACTTCAATATACGGAAACACTGTGTTTATGTGTGTAAATTTAAATTATTTTCATGTTTGTATGTATTTTTGACATTAACTATCACCATAAACTCATAACATAACTTAACGTACCAAAAGTGCTTGTAAACTAAGCCTAATTAAATTAGATGAACTTTGACTTTGAGTTTTATAAATTAGTAATTTTTTTCTTATGTTCAAAAGTCTTGTGATTGCTTATTTGAGATTAGATCTTACACCTAGATTAGAGATTAGAGATTAGATTACATCGTTTATGTAATGTCGTCGTCTCCGTTAGTTAACTTTGGAACACAAGGGCAGGGTTCTAATCCTGGGTCAGGTCATGGAATATCTACTGATCTTTTCTTTCTTCTAAGATATTTTCAGTAAATATAATCTCAACCAGGAATTCGGAGCGGAAATTGAGGTTTTGCTAAACTGCTAAATCAATGGATACTGAAGGCAGTGATTAGACGGCGCGTATAATGATAGAAAAAAAAGTCCAGGAGTAGCTATTTCACTTTTCATCATTTACACGATTTCAATATTCAACTTTATATTTTCGTTTCTAAATCGGTTTTTGATTTTAGAAGGATTTATAAGGTCATAAAAATCCAATACCCTCTCGGAGTAGCAGACCCGACCAATTGACTCAGTGCTCTGCAGATTTAGGAGGGAATTCCGCCAGTGAATTACAAATTGAAAATCGAATTAGGCTCCTAAATCCTAATATAGAGACTTGGACTCTGCTACATCGCTGAACCTGGAATTGTAAAAAAATGTGTTTTATTTTTGACTAACTGCCTTGGGGCTCGTAGAATATTCGTACCACCTAAAAGTGTCACAGTGCAATTCCCATACAAAATTGCCAATTTTTGGCTGTTATTTTGGATGCTTTCCTAGTTTTCAATTTTTATTTCATCGGTCAAGCTGTTTTTGAGTTTAAGCTCTAAGCTCTCTTATCTAACTAAGGTACAGCAATTGATTTTTACGAGTATGTAGATGCAACGTGATGGTTAAAAATGGATTTAAATAAATAAATAAATATTTTAGAATTTAAGTAAAATTAAGGTGTTCGTTTTAACGATTCGATTAACGATTCTGACAGTCTTATCAAGTTATTTCTATTGTTTAATGAAGGGAAGTGGGTCTTTTGGATCTAGCTTCTAAAAATTTACCCATATTATATTCATATATACGAGTGCTTACTAACAGGTTAACTTATACCTAATACTTTATAAAAACTTGTGTTATATGTATATTATATCGGGTTTATTTTTAAACATTGTTGCAAAGTAATATTTTTCATCTTTAGCCGGCTGAACTTAAGTTTTGTCACTTAAGAAAACGCTTATGACGTTATGTATTCAACTCGCGTGTAACAGGTTCTATTTCAGTTTTATGTAAAACCGTTCAACATATCCGTGGATTAGCGTAAAAATACAGACAAAAGCTTCAAAACTAGGTTCTTTTTATCTGTTTCTGTCGCCCTGTTTCAATTTACATTCAAATGTTCCCATTTTAATTTTAGATTTGTTAACCATAGTAAAAATACGCTGCCTTTCAATTAGCTAAAACATAATGAACTGGGCAGTGGCACGAATCAACGCTTTGACACGCCGAGTACAACTTTATCTACGAAAGCTAAACGAGATGTAATGAATGGTGTGCGATGGATCCAATCACATGTCTGACAAACCGCATTACGTCACATAATTGACGTCACGTCTGGTGCAGTTTGTAATGCTGTGGTCGTCAATACAGGAGTCCTGGGTTGGATTCCCAATGAGGGTCAGTTTAGGATTTTATATTTTCTAAATTGACTCAGATCTAGTTTGGTGGTAGGCAAGAACTGAGAAACAAGAAACATTTTTTTTTAATAAACTATTGATGGTGTCCACATAACCGCATCGTTAGTATCGGACGCATCGCATCAAACGGATCGTAGTATTCTTTGTAAACAAGTCATGAAAGTCCCCTGATCCACAAGATCCGATCCGATACTTATGATGCGGATATGTGGTCACCTTACTTTACAAAAGTTAAGTGATGAAGTAGGTACTTGTAAACAGCCAATCAGTACAACAGATTCATTGACAAGTCAATCATCAAAAGTTCTATGCTGATTGCGATCGCATTCCGTGATTGTCCGCCCGTAGTTAGTACGGCTACTAACTGCAGCTGCTATTGGGCGACGTAATTGTCTTGTCGGTAGCTGATTGATTCTCTGTGGTTAGCAATGCGACTGCATTGTCAAGTCCGTGATTAGGTTCTTCTAGCTATGTCCGACGTTGTTTGATTCGAACTGAATTGTCATTGCTGCCGTGCGCTGAGTTCAATATGGATCAAAATGTATCTGATCTGACATAACAACGCTACATACTTTCGACCATGGCGACTGTGGATGGTAGCAAGTTTCAAAAGCCGTGATAGCCCAGTGGATATGACCTCTGCCTCCGATTCCGAAGGGAAGGAAAAACATCGTGAGAAAAACTGTATACCAGAAAATTTTCTTAATTCTCTGCGTGTGTGAAGTCTGCCAATCCGCATTCGGCCAGCGTGATGGACTATTGGCCTAACCCCTGTCATTCTTTGAAGAGATTCGAGCTCAGCAGTGAGCCGAATATGGGTTGAAGATGATGATGATGTTTCAAAAGCCAAGATCCACAATAAGATCTATAATATTTTTATATTTTTCTAGGATAATGTAAGAAATCATATTTTCAGTCGCCCATTCCTCCTTCTTTAACATATTTTAAAAGGTAATTCAGTGTTTTCAGAGTTAGACCTCTCGATTTTTTATTAATTTAAGTACTTTACGTGTAAAAATCATTTTGCGATGCTTTGTTACGACTCTGCGCCGTGAATATAAGCAACAAAGCAGATGGTAGCAGAAAAAAAAAGAAAAGTAGACTCTTTGATTGGATTTTGCGACTATGTGAATACACGTGACTGTGCATCACATGAGAACGCGCCCTCAGTGCACAAGCTACGTATGAACAGCCAGCACACTGATTTCCCCGCTCCACTGCGCTCGTTGGAAATCACTTTGTTTTGGGAGATCCGATCCAAAAGGACTGCATTGTCGCGATAGCCCCGTCCGCCTGGAACCCGGACCGACTGGAGCGGAATTAGTTTTTCTTTTTAATAGATTAAAAGTTAGCGCTTGACTGTGATTTTAACTACTTCTTGTTTTATTCAACGATCAGTTGAATAAAGAACTTTACAATCTGGATTGTATTTATAAGATTCAGTTGGTTTATAGTTAAAGTTTTAATAGAATAATTGATTATTATCTATACATATTAGTATAGAATTGGTTTTTTTTAATGTTTAACTTTAGTCGTAAATACGTTCGTGAACACACAAGGTTCGACCTGAAACCAACATCATAGCTCACTGTGCATCGTGCTATTCTTTTCTGTTCTATCCTGTCCTGTTACGTCCCGTTCCGTCCTGGTCTGCTCATTTATAATTTATTTCATTATCACTTAGCAAATATTGGATAACTCAAATGATATGTGGTTGCATCACTTGAATAAAATTCGGTGTTTGGATAAGATTGTTAGTGGTTACGAATGTATGTATGTAATGTATGTATGTGTACTTTAAGAAAATGTATAGCATACATAATTTTTTTTCATAACGCCAACACCTATATATTTTTGTAGTTCTAGTATGTACCAATATACTGAACACTTAATATAATAATAATAAAAAAGTGAGTGTCAGCTTCGACACACGAATTACTTTTACAGTTCGACTGTTTAAATAGGTGTATGTTGCCTCGCAGCATACAGTGTACGTCTCAATACCTACGCCTGAAAAGTGAAAGGTGCGCAATCGAGAAGCAGCAGGCTGCTGTGAAAGGTGCGCATAATAGGTTGCACAAAAACATAACACTCATTCGTTTATCGAATTTTAGTGCCCATATTTTATTCATACCGGGAGCTATAAATGAAAAACTGATTCTTAACGAGTAAACTCCAAAAAACAGAACACATTTAGAAGCAATACAAAAAATATTCATCAAATAAAGTACTATTGAATAAAGTACAGCGCAGTAGGTGCCAGTTTATTGCTGAAAGGGAAAATTTTCAATATGTCGCTGACAAAAGGCTGATATCTTCATTTGTGTAAACAAAGACATTCTTTGTTGGTGGCGTTTGTTGTTGGAAGAGAAGTATGAAAACATTGTACAAAGTAGGAACCGGTACAAAGTCGCATTAAATAAACAAAAAGTATTCACTCATACGAGTTTCAAACACTGTAAGTTTCTAATATTATTTTAGTACTAACTAGCGGACGCCCGCGACTTCGTTCGCGTGGAAATCAATGTAACCTTAAAACTGATGATTTTGATGATATGAATGTTTGTTACGTCTGTTTCACGCCTCAACTACTGAACCGAATTAGCTGAATATTGGTATTAAGATATATTATAGCCTGGATTAACACACAGGCTACTTTTATCCCGGAAAAATCCATGGTTCCCGAGGGATTTGTGAAAAACTAAATTCCACGCGGACGAACGCGTGACTTTAATGCAGAGGAATTTCCTACGTTGTCTGTTAGTAATACATTCCATTCGTATGATATCTCTATATAGTGCGAATAAACACACAAGTAAAAGAATCATAAAAATTCATCAAACAGTAGTTTAAGAGCAAGTTTTCTTCTAACAAGCAAAGTTGGTTTGATATCGACGTTGCGAAGGAAACAGGAGCCGTCCGAAGATGAATAATGGAAACTATTTGGTGGAGAGAATCAAACGGCACTCCTCGGACGTTTGCCAACATCGGTCCCGATGCTGCGGCCAAATTCAGCCATATTTCATTTCAAATGACAGAGTAGCTTTTATTAGATTATAACCTCAGCTATAATGTTTTTATTTCTCTATACTTCAAAATTTAGATTTAGAAATATAGACATGATATTATAGGTCATCATTGAGGAAGCATTATTATTAGCCGTATTACAAGGTTCAATAACACAGGACGATTCTGACATTTAGCCCTGTGCTTCTCCAAAGTAGGTACGTGAAACGACTTAGGTTAATAATTTATTTAAAAATAAAAGGATATTACCCATAATTTATTTTAGTTTTATTGGTTTCTCATCAAGAAATGTAACACCGATGACTTATTTAGCAAACGTAAAGCAGCGTGTAATAGTAGTTAAATTTATTAAAGGTCTCATTTGAATGATAATGTCAATACGAGTAATCAGAACAACCGATGTCCTTAGGTACTGCATTGAAATATGGAAAATGGTCAACTCTCCCTATAGAAGGTTTAGGAAGTAGGTAGACATACATTGATTGGTTTTGATGATGTATGAGCAGTAAATTTTGTCGCTGGCTTACTATTGCCTGCTAGCTATTATATAATATCAGGCATAGTCTCCTAAAAAAGGCTTTTTATAGCCGTACGCGTAAAAAAGCGCTTTTGGCGAATTGATCGTGAAATAAACACCATTTTTGTCAGACGACGTATCTTTACATTATATTGTCGTTTGAAGGAGATGTTTTATAGCAACTTTGTTGGCACGTTTATGTACCGATCCCTTAACACAAACTCAATTTCATAATTATAGTTTGAATTGACTCGGTTTAAAAACGTCTACAAATTTAATGAAAGTTTCACAAGTCTCAAACGGTGAAGGAAAACATCGTGGAGAAACCTGCAAACCAGAGTTTTTTTTAATTCTTTGCGTGTGTGAAGTCTGCCAACTCGCATTGGCCAGCATGGTGTACTATTGGTTTAACCCCTCTCATTTTGAGAGGAGACTCGAGCTCAGCAGTGAGCCGAATATGGGTTTATAACGAACGAACGATACTTACTACAAATCAAAGAAAAGTAGGTATTATGAACTCGGAAGAAATAATACATTGACAGTCAGGGTTACAGCTCTCGATTGAAAATAACGAGTAACTATTGAATCAAATCAGTAGTATGCTTCATAATCAGTTCATAATTTCTATTGGTAAAGAAAATACAAAATCCTTAACAGACCTGAGCTAGAAATCGAACCCAGAACCTCTTTGATGAGAGCACTTAAAATTTGTGGTTCGGTCACGCATCTTCTCCATCGTCAGCTGAGTAAACTAAGCTTTTTCATAATGTTCACAGTTACCGACCATATCTCAAAACCAAGAAATATTAAGAAAATGGGAAATAAAAAGAAATACCTATAAATCACAATACAACCACTTGACGTCCCTTCCTCGATTTTCTTTCCCCGAGGAGCTCGTAATATAAATTTGGGATACTAATTTTGGCGAAGATTTTTTATATAAAACCCCGAAGTACTACGCCAAAGTGCACAAATAATTCTCGAGAAGGTTTTACGTTGAAAGTAGCCAGATAAGATAGGTCGGGACCGAGAACCGTCACTTCGCAGATTTTTCCCTTTTACACTCGTATTTATGAACAAGATATACTGTTTTTATAAATAAGTTCAAGCTTCCTTTTCATAGTTTTTATTCAGGACTCTTCTTTCATAAAGATCATTATTTTTTTATGAAAATAAAACAAACGTAGTAAATAAAATTATACTGAACTGAAAGAAAATTGTCACAATTTCGGACAACTATAAGGAAGAGAAAACGCCGATTTGCGAACGCAATTATATATAGGTCAGAATCAGATTATGTGTGCTTTCTATACGCATACGCATTTTTTTTTTGCTCATACTATAGACAGGCTAATAGTAGGTACATTGGGATATTGTGTGAATTTCACCTCTCAGAATACAATTAATGCCCCATAAACTCTCTTCTTTCTTTTTGTCCTATACAATACAACAACGACCATGAGGTCCTCAGTTGAAGCCCTGGAAACTATAAAATATGGAGCTTTAATACCTCCAAGAATTTCTAAGTAGCAGTCAAAGTTGGAAAGTTGATGGTGTTATACCCTGTACCTCGGAGAGCACATTAAGCCATCGGGCCATTACCAAAGCTCCAAATCCTTTATCAGAGGGAGGCCTTCACCATCACCATTATCTGCCATACGTGGGCCAGTTAAACTACTTGATAATGAAACTAACTCCGGTTACCGCATGCGTACACAACTATAATTTACAGCAACAAAATATAAATAAGATTTGGAACTCACCACCGGAACTAACTCGTTTATTCTGTAAAATAAAAAGCAAAGACCCGACCGTGTCGGACCCAGCTACGTTACTAAGCGCAGGCATCCGGGATTTATTTCCATCGAGCAAATATGGCCGAAATAATAGAGTGTACCGGCAAACATTGTGAAGTAGAGAGGTATTTCTGGATATATTCCACATTCTACAACAAAATAAACTACTTATTGTCCGAGAGCTGGTCGACATTTTTGGGTAGGTATTTGAGGCAAGCTGAACAGTAACTTGTGCCCAATGTACCTCATATTTGAAGTAACTTGTCCATTGTCCTGTCCTGTACGTCTCCTATACTACCCAGAACTGGAGATCTGATTGGGAACCTGACTTTTATATCTCCGAAGTGAGGACTTATGAGAAACTCTATAAAAAAGACTACAAAGGTAATTTTATAAAAATAAAATTCAACTTATTACAGGTACTCGTAGAACACTATCGTTAAAGATAAAATAAGGGTGAGATATTCAGAGGATTTTCATGCTACCTCGGCTATATTATGAGTCTCTAATATTTATTGTAACACGACTAAAAAAGGATCAGTTCTCTTCTAGTGGGAGATACGATAGATAAAGATGGCCTATCTTTATCTATCATATCCCCATTTGCCCTACTTCCTTATCGTAGGAAAAGTTAACTAAACTATCCTTACCTGAGTAATAAATCATAAATGCTCTTTGGGACAGAGTGTGGGAAAGGACATGGTTTTTCTGTTATATACGGAACACTTACCAGCTGGCGGAACATCTGCTTGTCCCATCAAATATTACGATAAAAAAGGAGATTACAAGAGTTTTCTTTACATTGCCAAATATAATTCAAATTCAAGAAATTCAAAGTGAGAGCAGACTCAGGGTTAGGCTAATAGTCCACCACGCTGGCCCAACGCGGGTTGGCAAACTTCACACACTTAGAGAATATTCCCTGGTATGCAGGTTTCCTCACGATATCTAACTGTTTGAGACACGTGACATTTAATTTCTTGAAATGCACAAAGCTGTGGGCGTCCCGGCCCAGATTCGATTCTTTCAAATCGAAGGCAGAGATCATATCCACTGGCTATCACGGCTCAAATATACAAAAAACAAAAAAAAAATAAAAAGAATGGTAAAATGATCAATTTTATTTTAATAAAGAGTTTTAATTTTGACTGACCCAAAGTCCTAATATAGGGACGCAAATAAATTACCGGAACAGCAGGGCGTCATAAATCTGCAGGACACGGCGGACACGGCCACAAAACGGTATAGTTTTTCCGGCCGACGCCCGTCCACCGACCTGACCACGAATATCGGCTTTGTAGGCAGTTTCTCTGTAGATAATATAGATAACATGAGTCCTTTTGGAATACTCATAAATTTAATTTTAAGTTTGGAATGTTTCTTTTTACCATTTGCAATGTTGTAAAATAATTTAAAAAGACCAAATTTTCTCATTGATGAAACGAAATTTGAATTCGAATTATCTGATATTGACCGCCATTTCTTACTTACATCCTTTGCTAGAATGTGATTAAATAATAATAATAATAAATATAGCCTTTAATAACAATTTACCTAAACTTTGCAATATAAAAAAATTGCGATACCGGTAAATCATCTTTCAAATCTTGCCTCCCAAGATCTTTGCGATCATGAACTTTCCTTTACCAAAGTGGTCCTGATGTCATCTACAGATCATTTTCCATCTTCTGAATGGCCTGCCCTGCATTACAGAAATCACAGGAAAGAAATCATTACGAGGAATATCAAAAAGTTCAGAAGTACCAAAAGAGCAAATAAAGAATTAACAACACATAAAACTTGGATACAAAAACTAGAACAAAACTCAATGGAAACAAAATCAAGAAACGACATAATAAACCTTGCAACAGACTTTTACAATAATTTATACCAGAAAAGAAATGACTGTGAAATTGTAATACAAACAACAAGCGGAGAAGAAATTGATACAAATCATGTTAAGCCAATTGAAGGTTTGGAGATCTGTAAACACATTAAGAGGTTAAAAGCCGAGAAGAGCCCTGGCTCAGATGGACTATGCAATGAAGTTCTTAAAATTGGAGCACCTATTTTGATACACCATCTGTTACATTTATTTAATATGGTACTGGACACAGAAACAGTACCACAACAATGGTGTACATCAGACATAATTCTGCTTTACAAAAAAGGAAACCCTCTAAACATAGGGAATTATAGACCCATAAGCCTACTAGCCAGCACTTACAAACTATTTTCTTCGATACTCCTGGAAAGGTTAACACATGATATTGATTGCCTACAACCAAAAGAACAAGCAGGCTTCCGGTCAGGATTTAGTACAGTGGACCATATACAGACGATAGAACAAATTATAGAAAAGTACCGAGAGTTCAACAGACCTCTGTATCTGGCCTTCATTGATTACAGTAAGGCCTTCGACAGCATCAGCCATTGTTCGATATGGAATGCCTTACGATGCTCAAATGTAAATCAAAAATATATTAACATCTTAAAATATATATATACAAACAGTACAAGTAAGGTCAAACTGGAAAAAAGAGGAGAAAAGATAAAAATAGAAAGAGGAGTTAGACAGGGAGACCCCTTGTCACCGAAGCTTTTCATCGCTGTACTCGAAAATATATTCAAGAAGCTAGACTGGTCAAACAAGGGGGTGTTAATAAACGGGTGCTATCTAAATCATTTAAGGTTCGCAGACGACATAGTCATAATAGCTGAAACCTCTAAAGACCTAGAAGAAATGATGAGATCACTTGATGATGAAAGTTCCAAAATTGGCTTGGAAATGAATGTAAGCAAAACAAAGATAATGACTAATAGCCATAAAAGGCACATTGAAATAAAAGGAAATAACATGGAATATGTAAACGAGTACCTATATCTGGGGAAACAGCTATCATTTAACAAGTTCAATAACGAAGATGAAATAACAAGAAGAATCAACATAACTTGGAAAAAATTTTGGTCACAGAAAGAAGTCCTTAAAGGAAATTACGACATGCATTTGAAAAAAGTAGTTTTTGATTCGTGTCTTTTACCATGCTTACTATACGGTTGCCAGACCTGGATATTTACAAACAAAACAAAACAACAAATTAAATGTACTCAGAGAGCAATGGAAAGAAGCATGTTGAAGATTAGGAAAATTCATAAAGTGAAGAATGTGACCATCAGACAAAAAACTAAAGTGACCGATGCTCTTAGCCATGCACTCACACTTAAATGGAAATGGGCCGGCCACATCTCAAGATATGTAGACAAAAGATGGACTATTGAAGCAACACGATGGAAAGGTCCATTAGGAAAAAGAAATGTAGGAAGACCAATCCGACGGTGGGCTGATGATATCATTCAGATAGCCGGAAACGAATGGATGAAATCTGGCAAAGACAGGGAGTTGTGGAAGAAGATGGAGGAGGCCTTTACCCTTTCAGGGGTCCATATTTAATAAGAACTTACTAACTAATATTACTAACATAATTTAAGAAAACTTACTAACAGACTACTAACAACTTTTGAAATGTAATTTAGATATGTAAATTTAGATATGGAATAAACGGCTTATTTATTATTTATTTATTTATGAATGGCCTGCCGCGTCTCCTTTTGTTGTCTCTAGGGTACCACACAGTTACGTCCTTAGCCCAATTCGCTTTTTCGTTTCGTATTACCAGACCATTTCCATTTAAGGTTTTTTTTTTATTTTATGTGTCACATCTGCGACCTTTGTTTTTCTCTGATATATCTTATCTTATCCTTCTACATAATCCCCCAGATTGTGATTACAATACTTGTAATAAAAAAAATAAAATTTAAAAAGTTTTGTAATTTCACATGATCCACACATTTTTCGAATCTTGTTTTCTTCGTGTGTGCTCGAGTTTAAAAAGGACTTGTTTTTCGCTTCACATACACGCCAGTAAGTATTCCTTCGCCCCGCATTGGATCAGCTGGTGAATTTAAGCTTACAAGTCTTGCAATCAGGAAATGCTTCATTAAAATCAGTCTTGAACAAAATTTAATTTACTTAGTACAAGAGAGTTATATATTTTACGATGTATATGCAAGTTGTAACATATCAAGTTGTCAACCGCAACATATCCAGCGCAGACAAAGCGCAGGCACTTTGATAAATGTTCTCTGCTGACATGCTGCATTCAGTGTGTTACGAAATAAAACTTAATGTTTCGTAAACTACATACATTTTTGTGTACAAAAAAGTAGTTAATATAAACAATGCTTGTACTAACAGCATTTAAAAAAATAGTGCATATTTAATTTATTAGAAACAACATTTTTATTAGAAACAACGGAAAAATAAATTAACTATCAAACACATGTCGAATATGAAGTTCTAAATAAAGAACAATGGGAAGAAAAATATGACGTTAAAGTAAAAATTTTTAGGGTATAATACTATAACTGTTTACTATTTTTTTTACCTAAAAAAAGTAATAATTCTGCCACTAAGCAGCATTCTGTTCTTATGGTTGCTGGTTATATTAGAGGCAATTAAGGCTTGAAGTCATGGATCAAGTCACAGAACATACATCGCTAAAAGCTAACGCTGTGAGTCGAGTTGACAGTTGCAGACGTGTTGTTAGCATGTCCTGCGAAGTGTTAATCTGCGGCGATGGTTACTAACCATTAGCTTGGCCATCTGCTTCTTCCATTAACTTTTTACTTAGTAAAAAAATAATAATAAGGTAATAAAAAATAAGAAAAAGCTCGACATACAAAAAACATGTTCCAACGCATGTTCATAAAACGTTGGATATCAATATCTCTGCATCTATATCTAAACAAAAGAAACACGATCAATTTATTTTTTACCCAAGTTTCATTTCCCGTAAAGTTTCCTCGTCGGGGACTAATGGTATCCTCGTAAAAGAAATGAAGCTCAGTCCGGGGTTGAAGCAGATTTACCTATAACTAGACACCGCTTATTCATTCAATTGTGTGAATTACAACCATGACATTTTTTTCTGACCAACCATGACGTCAGTAGAATAATTTTAATAATATCCAAAAGTAAAAAAACACGCTTTTCGATAATATAAAAAATCAATCTTAGTAGCGACTTAAAAATAATAAAATATATCAATTGAAAAGTGCAAAGGAGTGCACTAAATAACTAACTTTATGAATTGCTAAATTTTAAAATCCAAAGTTAAAAGAAATTCAACTTCAAGATTTGACCTGCATTTGCATACTAACTAAAAGGGCAAGTTAAATAAAAGCTTGTAAAAAATGAGAAAAAAATGGCAAGTTTGCGCGGTTTTGCACTTATCTATCTAACACGGTTGGAGGGCCTGCGGTATCTAGGTAAATACAAGTCCATGCAACCGAGCATGGTCCACCCGCGCCGTATAATAAAACCCGGCTCTTTTTAGCGCGATTTGCTTCGTTAAAATCTTTGCTGCGGCGCCGGGCGGCGGAACAAAGGGAAAGATGTTGCTATTGTTTCCCGCACAATACGGCCACTGCCGAACCAAGTCCGAGTATTTGTTTACTTTTTAACAACCTGTCAATTTTTATGGAGAACCTGTGAAAATTGGCTACTTGACAATTTATAAAAGTATTTTAAAATGTTCAACTATTTATTAGTTGTGTTCAACACACAACAATTCTTTCCTCAAAAAACACCATTTTTTTAAATAAAAACATTTTTTTTAAATTTAAATTAAAATTTAGCGCGAAAACGGTCATTCACGTGAGCTTTTGACTGATGACGTAATTTCTTACATACAAACATTTTTTGCTATTGCGGCGTCGAGTATGGTGTTGTTTGGTTCAGTTTTCATTAATAGTTTTAAAATAAGCCTTTATTGCTGTTTTTATCATTACATACAAGTAGCTACTTGCTAACAATGTTAATAAAATGTAGGGTTAACAACTAGCTAAAATAGTAATTTTCTATCTGATTGATCTCCCTTTCAAACAGCTTGTCTTGAACAGACAAAGGCCTCCTCTAATATTTTCCACGTATTTCTGTCTTTTGCTAATCGCATCCATTCTGGTCCTCCTATTTTCTTAAAATCATCTTCCCATCTCTTCATCTGTCTTCCTCTATTTCGTTTACTATCTCTAGGGTACCATTCCGTTATTATTTTTGTCCATTTCTCTTTCTTTTCCCTCAACATATGTCCCGCCCACTGCCATTTTAATTTTCTACATACATTGTGAACATTTTTGAACTTATCTAGGTATTAAACCAAATTTGTGAAGAATTGAAGATGAATACCGGAGATGTGCCGTGCCAATGTGGACAAGTTCGACCAATAATTATCCTAACAATTTTTTTATGTTCCCAATAATCCACAACGCTGGAAGCAGGGATTACAATTAGCACGTCAAGACCCAAAGTCTACTATTTTCTTTTGAGATGACCACTTTGATTTGAGTAAATCAACCATCAATGTAGCTTATTCTCGAATAAATAACCTAACCTAACGTAAAAAATAGATGTATTTGAATGATTCAAATGAATCTTGAGTCTTATAAATGATTACTATGCTATAATTACATAATTATGTATAGTAATAATATATTGTAGGAAATAGTAGTCTCAGATGGATATGACGTCGCTCGATCTCGTGTTGGCTCGTGCCGACGCTAGGTGGTGCGACTTTTTACCATAAAGAGTAGGGAGTTAGTAGGGGGTAGAGATCGGATATCGCACGTCGTACGTTCGACTTGTGTTGTTGTTGTGCTTGTGGCTTTCGGTCCACATTTCTTGTTGTGTAATTCTTTATGGGTTACTTAGGATAGGCGGGGAGAGTGACTTGAGTGGAAAAGGGGAGTGTTAGATATCTGTCAAGGGCGCTCTTAACCCTACACACAGCGTTCACAAGTTCGTGACTCCACATAAGGTCATTCTCTTCCATTCTGGGGTCATATTTTGGGTACAGATTGATTTGTAAATCAAGTTTTCTGACAAATATTGTGAATCATAACCTTTGTTTGACATTAGTTTTCTTATTTTTAAATCCACTTTTGAAGCCTTCTGCTGAGAATATAGTCTTATAAATTATTGCTATACTTACATGGAAGTTTTTGCATTTCGAAACTCTGCAGAGCAAAAGTTTGGATTACACGCAAATAAATTTGCAACCCTAAAGGAATCCACTTTAGGCAGATTTGCACTATCGCCTTTATTATTAAAGGCGATAGTGCAAATCCTGGTTCCATTATAGTTCACAGCGAATGACTTGCGAGTAGTATTAAAGAAAGAATAGTTAACGTAAAGATAGCGCAAAAGTATTTGTAGGTAAAGTTGTTTTGCTTTGTTTGTAAAATGTGACGTCACACACAACTGACAGTACAGCCGCCCACGTTTCATACTTTCCAGTCCATAGATAAAAAATTACAAATATATTTTATAAATATAAGACTACACATTTTGTTTAAATAATTATCTTAAAATTATTGTTTGTTTATATATACCAAATTCAATTCATGTCATATTTAATGTAACAACAGTCAAATATCGGTAAACTTCATCACTTTGTGGGTAGATACTAGATTATAAACCGCCATCTATGCATCTTCTATCTTGAGTGATCCTCAAGAGTGAGTGATTATTTTTTAACATCTGCATAATATTATATCTTGGGCCTAGTAGTGCGTGTATTCTCTACTAGGTTAAAGATCACAATATCTAGTGGCATATACATATTTAGAGCACAAGTCCCATTTACAGAGATACCTTAGCTTTGAGTTTGACGGTGTTCAAACTTTTTTAGAATTTAAGCTCATACTTCACAAGAAACTGTAATCAATCATTCTGGTAAAACAAATCACCTTTGGACATAAACGGGTTTTCTCCTCAAAGTATAAATGTCACAGCTGAATTATTTATAGTCCCATTTACATACACACAAAATGCTCCCGACAGTTTTACGGCCCTCAACAAATTTAGGGCTTAAGCCCATGGCTTAATCTTAAAAAAATAAATCTGGCGTAAAATTAAAGTCTCCGAGAAAAATTACTGAGTTAGTCTTACAAATTATTGGGTAACTTTCTCCACTTTGGAAGGAGTTTACCCTATTTTTAAATGACCAGGAGAGATTGGGAATGAATGTTTGATATAAAGATGTGAATTAACCCAGTAATTTGTAGTTACTCGTAGATCTCAAAGTATAAAATTTATGGCCTCTGCCTTGTATGTGTGTGTGTGTGTGTGTGTGTGTATGATGATGATGAAGATGTACATACAAGCATTTGATAGTAGACAGTTGACAGAGCGTAGTTGTGCAAATGAAAGATAATTCTGTTTGCTCGTGGTTTGCTCTGTCCTCTTACCACTACATTCAACACGAAGTGCAATTGAACATTGTTCAATGAATATCTTCTGAAGGTGCTCCGGTTCAGTAGTGAGTAAGTAGTTTTTTTATCGGATTTAGAGGACGTTGACGCTTTGATTCGTCGATTTTCATTTAATAAAACATCCTAACGCCGCCTCCTGAACCTGGTTTTATTTTTTCTGAATTCAAAAAAATTTCTAAAATCTTTCTGCTCATTTTCGATTACCACTAACCTATTAATAAAAAACAATAATAGCACTTCATACAAAAAACAAAATGTTCCTTAAGCAGTCACAAAAACCTTCAACACAGGACAAAAAACGTAGAATTAAATTTTAAAACACTTTACATGAATGTATCAGTAACATCATGAAGTTTTTTCCGTCACTGTCCTGAAGTTGGTAACAGCTTTTAATGGAGTTTGGTCCTATCAAAGGATTTCATTTGCATCTCAAACCGTTGAAAAAGGATGGAAGTAATCCAGCTGAGAGAGTTGAAACTTTTCTTCCCTTTTCATTTTGTGAATTACTTTTGACAAATCTTTGACCGCAATCTTGAACTGTCTTTCAGATGTACGATGTGATTTGGGATAATTAATCAATAATATTATGGTAAGTATGGTATGTTTATTCAACCAGTTAACATGTTTTTATTTTCCAAAGCGAAGCAAGCTATTGGCTATCGCTCTTGCCAGATGACAGTTATTAAGATATTTATTTTCACAATGTCATCCTCCATCCACAAGTCGTGATCCATAGCCAAAATATACTAAGCACCAAACCAACCTTCTTTATGCGTCTGGAATTCAACATTACATTAAATTTTACAAAAACTCTAGTTGCCTAATTAAAAGTTCTCTGAACTTCCAAACACCCAACCCCAGTGTGATGTAGCTCCGGGCTTAGAATTTAATGTATTCTGTAATTAAAACGATTAATGAAATTACCCGGTTCGCTTTTACAAAATGAAAGCAACATCTGGAAATGTTCTAAAATACAAAACATCTGTCCAATTAATTACGGCCTATTCACATTGTGCCACTCGCTCGATCCAGTATGTTAAACTAATATAAAAAACTAATATAAAAGTGTGGCGATGCATTAATATTTAGGTTATATAATAATTTTAAGTTATTTATAACTCTTTAAGCTACATTGTACAAAAACCACGCAACATTCCTTTGTGTTAGAATTACGTAACGCCGATGGAATGTCAATCCTTGTTAAGTGCTCACACTTAGCCAATAACAATTCGACAGGAGTTTCGACGCATAGGCGCCAGTTCGATTCTCCAATGACAGCCGTTATATTTCGGGATACAAGAATCCTTTGTTTGTAAAGTATTATAAATACTTAATCTTGGCCCCACTAGGCCAGAGTACGTTAAACGGCTTAACCGGCTACCACGCTTACGGCTAAATCGCGGCTCTCATTTCAACGTCATAAATGCGTCGTATACGCATTCGATTTATCTTTGTTATTTAGTTTGTACATTCTACTTTTAGTTTCTATCCGTGTACAAATATTAAATATACCTTTTTATATTAATTATGGGAGTTTAATTCATACACCACACGCGCGCTCCCATAAAAGTATGAATTTTAGACTTCGATACTTATCTTTCCCAGATTGTTAAATATTTTAATTTTTATTATCCTTAAAGTATTAAATTCAAGTACCTATTTCAAATTTTTAACACGCTTTATAATGCAAATCCTTTGGTAGATTTCATAGTAATATAAGGTGACTGAATGTAATCTTTATATTATTTTTAGAATTTACCATATTTTTTTAATAAAACGGAGACAAAACGGCTGAGTCGAAGACCCAGTGATCGCGTGATTATAGACGCTACTAGTCAGAAAATAATTACATAAAAAATGTATCGACTTGCCTTATTCAGTTACTAAATAATTTGTATTTATTATTATTCTTATTCAGTTACTAAATAATTAGTCAGAGTTCGAATAACGTTAAAGATTATTATATCTCAAACGTAATTCGATGTTACGTCGTAGAAATGGCTTACGATATCGAATTGATAAGGCTGCATATTATGTCTGTATATTGTTCTTTCGTTTCTAGTCTATTAATATAAATGTAAAAAATTAATTACTTTGGTGTGGGATATATACATTTCATTCATTTAGACAGTGAATACTCCAATCATCGAATTATTACTGGTATTGTCTAAGAAGCAGTAAAAATTCGATGACTGGACTGGAAAGCTACTGGAACAATGTAAACCAGCAGCAAAACTCAAAACTGTCCAATTAATTAGTGCTCGGGAGTGAGAAATAGCCTGAAAGACGGCGAAGATTAATTGTCCTTTATCTTAAACCCTATAAATATTCATACAACTTATTTTAAAGAAATTTGTATATTCAAGACGCGTTCGCGCAAATTAAGTCACATCCTACGGTATTGGTTTAATTTTCACCGGCGCTGAATTCCAAAAAAGGTAAATCAAAAAAGGTAAATTTTAAACAGTCTTAATAAATTGAAAATCGACTTAAAATTTTCCGTTTTATAGGAACTATTTGATTGCGATCTGCAATGTGACTAAACGGAATCAAATGGAACGTAGCAAATATTAATTGCTATTTGCGTACAAGTTAAGAACATCAATAGCTTAACGGCTTTGGAGCCGGATTTAGCCCTAAAAGCCTGGGGTTCGATCGAACCTCGCCCGTTTGATTTTTGTCTTACCCAGTCCTAGCAATACTCACATAGCTAGAAGTGATAGGCAATATTTTAATGTTAAGAAGTCATTTCTTAAGGTTTAAATACAAATTGATTTTAAGTCAATTTGGCTTTGGTTTTCGATTACATCTTAATAAAAATAGCCACAATTACTACTTTTATGTCAAACACACTTGAAAATCATAATTAAAGTTCCCTGACATCTTCAAAGTAGCTAAGTCGGGTGTTCATCGTCTAAAGCTAAAAACCATTTCAATCGCTCAACCCTCATACAAAAAGGCAGTTTGCTCAGCTAGGCAGATAAGTCAAACTTAAAACACCCCCTTGTTTCCATGTAGAGGGTTAAAATATAACAGGCTATCTTCCACGCATGGCCGCTCTGCCTATCAAATAACTCGATACGGATCGGATACATTATTCAAATGTATTCGCCTCTACGCATCAGCGTGACATCAACGAGCCGAATATACACCCCCGGGGTGTAACTGGGGTGTAACACTGAACTGTGACCTAACATTACGCTTTACAGCGGTAATAATGTGCTTTGTTTTGTTATCATTCAGTAAATTCTGTTTATAATCTTTAATGGTAAGTTTTTTTTATTCATGGGACTAACGGATGGACGACGCCTCAGACGCCTCAGGTTCCTTAATCCACCGCGAATTAGTAGACGTCTACTAACTGGAAAGGCTACAAAACTTGTGTATACGGTTCATCTTTGGTCTACGTAAATTTGATCACGTCGTGTCTCAGTATCGTGCTCAATTAAAATGGCTGCCAATCCGATCCCGTAGAAACTTACACGAACTTTCTCTCTTATATTCTGTTTTATATAATCCTCGCCACCTTACTTGAAAGAGCGATTCAACTTTGTTGGTAGAAATGTTGAGTGCAATTTACGGGCCAGAGATGAAAACCGTTTACAATATACAGCCTGCCATTCAGAAAAGTATCAAAAATCCTTTTCAACAACAGTTAAAACAATCAGCCTGTAGAATGACCTACCGAGTGACATAAGACAGTCCGCTTCTCTAAGCATCTTCAAAGATCGTGTTAAAAATTGCTACTTATTATCTATACTATAATAAATATTATTTAAGTAGTTTTGGTTATTTATTATGTATAATTATGAATTTTTGTTTTATAAATTTTCTATACAAATGACACTAAAATTACGAAAATCTAATTATTTTACACATTGCTGGTAGAGCAGTAGGAAACTTGTACAATTCGAAAGGCCGTATCGTTTCAGCTAGCTCCAAAGTATTCGTATACGGGCAGCCCTAACCGTAGGCCTAACATTATACAGGGTGTCCCGTAAATATTACGTCATAATTTACAAGATGATAGCTGACATCAACGCCTACAAAAATAACGCAATTTATGTTATTAGGCTTAGTTTTTAAGAACATGCGAAACGTCAGGTCAGGTATATTATAAGACAATGTGTTTTCGAAAACTTAAGTCACGAGGGTTCCAAATGTGGCTTGGTCCGAGAAAAGCCCGCAACATACTCAGCCAGGTTTCTCCTTTTTTTAGTTTTTTTTTTTTTTATTCTTTACAAGTTAGCCCTTGACTACAATCTCACCTGATGGTAAGTGTGATGATCCAGTCTAAGATGGAAGCGGGCTAACTTGTTAGGAGGAGGATGAAAATCCACACCCCTTTCGATTTCTATATGACATCGTACCGGAACGCTAAATCGCTTGGCGGTACGTCTTTGCCGGTAGGGTGGTAACTAGCCACGGCCGAGGCCTCCCACCAGCCAGACCTGGACAAGTTAAGAAAATCTCAATCTGCTCAGCCGGGGATCGAACCCAAAACCTCCGTCTTGTAAATCCACCGCGCATACCACTGCGCCACGGAGGCCGTCAAAATAGGTATATAAGTAACCAGTTACATTTTATTTCCAAGCAATTTTGTCGTTTAAATAGTCATTAACACTTTGTTATGAATATAAATTTTCTATGATAAAATGAATGATGCGTTTAATAAAAACTTTGAATTTATTTAAAGACATGTCCGTAGTTTCAAGTGGCAGTTTATTATAAAAACGTATGCAATTACCATACAAAATTACTATTTTTTTGTTTGATTTCTTTTTCATTTGAAATTGATTTGTTCTTATGCTATGTTGCAATTTAGGCCTACTTGAAATTACAGCAAATTCCTAATCAGAAGAAACCAAGATGAATCTCTTATAATAAACGTCCATAGTCAATAAGAATACCTCGGAAAATGTATTTTTGTGGAAATCCTATTAGCGCGCGAAAAAGTTTATCTGATAAAATATTGTAGGAGATAGATTGAAAACATTTTTTACCTCCGAGTGAAATCTTCACAGCGGGCACTTATTTACCTGCTTACAAAGAGTTTGTGGCACTTTTATGGCACTCTACGAATTTAGGCCTGGATCTTAAAAATCGGCCAAGCGTGAGACATCCCGCGTATTAATGGTTCCGCTCACTCGTATCTTCATTTCTAACTTTCGATTTGCAATAATTTCTACCTATACTTTTTCATCACTCTTTCTTGGTCACAGTCGTCACATGAGTGGTGACAAGTTTATTTCCTCCCATAGGTAGCATTAGAACTTCTAATGCAGATATTGATTCATATATTCAAGAAATTCTCAGTAGAATTTCTTAGTCCAGAGTTGACTACGGACTGTGCCTTAATGGGGTCGTTAAGTTGAATTAAGTACACGCAAGGCATTGTAAACAAATACCTTAATGAAAGTAAATTAGCTCTGTGTATGTTTAGTTCCATCAAATAGTTGAATTCTTGAACGCAGAAAGATTGGAGCTTTTCAAGCTCAAGCTTGAAGGACCATTTTTATTTAACTACCTACAAGAAATTATTTTATTAGAACAATATCATTTAAAGTGTGTGTACTATATGGAGTATCCTACATAAATATCATGTTACGAATGTGATTAAATTATTATTATAATTATTTAACAATATTTTTTTGGAAATTTATATCCAAATAATTATAATATACTGCAAATAGCCACAGTGTGGCATTGTAAACTGTCTTAATAACTTAAATAAGATCTAAGTAATATCATCGTCTATTTTTTCTGTGTATAGGTAGTTCCAAAAACAAAATTAAAAGAATACTTAATAATTTAATAACGGTTGTGTTTTTCCCTCTCCTGCACGGAACCTTAACAACGAATTTGGGGAGAGCAAATTTAAGGATCACACCGTAAGGGCGGCAGCAGAATGAGGAGGAGGAAAATAAATGATTGGCAAACTTTACCCTCTTTGGCCGCAGTGATTGACCCATTTTGTCTTTTTTAGTTTAAAACGCATTTATATTTTCAAATAATATTTTTAAACAAAGAAGAGAGATAGATTTATTTTGATATTCGCAAAATATATGTAGAGATGACGTCACAAATATCAGACTGAAAATCCTCTACGAATTCCGAAACACTATACAGTTATCAACCCATATTCGGCTCACTGCTGACTTCGAGTCTTCCCTAAGAATGGGAAGGATTTGGCCTTAGTCCACCTCGCTGGCCTAATGCGGATTGGCAGACTTCACACACGTAGCGAATTAAGAAAATTCTCTGGTATGCAGGTATCCTCACGATGTTTTCCTTCACCGTTTGAGACACGTGATATTTAATTTCTTAAAATGCACACAACTGAAAAGTTGGAGGTGCATGCCCCGGACCGAATATACAGTATGCATTCGTAATTAATTTAAATAATTAGTACATTTGAGGATAGTTTCAGAGTGAAATGTGATTTGTGATTTTGGTGGGGGTAACTGCCCCCCATGCCCCATTACGTGGGGGTAACTGCCACTTTAAATAGAGCAATAGTTCAACGTTACCAAGATGAAATACACTTATCAATTAGTGGGTATACTGACACATGTAATGAAACTATACTCCACGGCGCCCTGAAATTGACTTACAACGATCAATTATACTACACAGAAGAGTCTTGGTAATAAGGTCCCGTTTTACCCATTGGATACGGAATCCTAATAAAATGTTTTAAAACATTGAACCGACTTCAAAATCACAAAAATATACTAAAAAGCGAAAAATAGCACCGTTTCTGAAATAAGCACGGGAAAGAACTGTCTTTAAATCCTAAAACTTTATGATTGAACCGGCGGAAACTAAAAAACGAAAAATATCATCGTAGCACACACGATGTTATATTTCGCTTTTTAGTTTATTTTTGTGATTTTGAATTTGATTAAATTTTTTGTTGAAAAGATTTTATTTTTCTGTTTTTAGTGTATCCTAGCATAGTGAACGAAAGCGCGACAGTACGGGCCATTTTGATTGTTTCATTTTAACACAAAATTACTGAACTGATTTTCATTAAAATTAAATGGGACATATCTGGAAGTACACTCTTTCAAACAAAAAAAAAGAATTTTTAATTGGTTAAGAAATAACGAAGTTATGAGGTAACAAACATAAAAAACATATAACCTTTTTTTTGAAGTCGGTTAAAAATGGTTTAAAAGACGTGGTATGTCCATAGCTATGTGAAGCCATAATTCATGTTTTAATGAGTCAGGTGTTGGACATGAGGGACATTTTTGAGATAAAACGCAAAAGGGTCGAGGATTTAGCTCCGTTTTGGCTCCATCAAAGCGGACCCATTTGCATTTATAAACATTACCTGCTTTCCAAACACTGATCACGTAATCGGAGGACATTTTAAATCGAATTTATACAACAAATGAAACCTAATTAAATCAAAATGTAAACAAATCCGACAACGTACAAACTACGTAATAGGAAATCCACGAATCAAAAAACCAGCCAAGTGCGAGTCCGACTATGAGATAATCAAGTAAAAGGGATGAAAAAAAATTACAACTTTGACATTCCTAATGTTCATACCCATTGCAAATTACAGTTTATAGTAGAAATTTCGACGGTATGTAATATCATCACGGTTTAAAGTAAGTAAATAAATAAATAACGTTACATCCAGCCATGACGTTTTATATAATATAGTTATCATTTATTTATTATTTACTTTAAATATGGTTATATAATGTATATACATCGCACCAACCTAACCATTCGAGCAGGTGGAGAGGCAACTTAGTGTTATTCTGTTGTCTCAACATTAATTAATGTCTCGGTGAGCTCGGCGTGCCATCGTCCTGGTACTAATTATATGCCTTTGTCACGAGAGCCGCCAGCTAACGACATTGCCCTCTGCTGCCCGGGTACCCGGCTACCTGACTACCCGGTTATCGTTAATTTAATTGCAATCGATAGGATGTGTGTAAAGAACAGACAGAGTGAATCATTGATCTTATCGCTCACTCCACCCAGTTTATGACTATGAGTATTTATAAAGTAACCCATGTATCACTCCACCCAGTTTATACTGAGGACCTTGTGTTAGTCCTAGGACACAATATAATCTGGTTAGGTACTCGTAAGGAGGAGAGGACTCCAATTTTAAGTAGCGAGGTGAGCGAAGAAGATATATTGTACAGCCGAAAACAACTCGGGTTGGGCAGCGTTCGTATAGCTCCGCGACATATTTTTGTCCAAAAATCCACAGTACCCGAAGAATAAAGTCTTCGAACATTTTATATTACCCGTGATGACCTACGGATCGGAGACTTAGTAGCTAACTATGGGCCACATACTAAAGTTCTACGTACTATATACATGTACGAGATTTTACATCTGTGGTTCTACTATGTTCAATTATGAAGCGTCGGAGTGAAAGTGTCGGGTGTTGTGGAAATTTGCAGAATCTGGATGACATTGTCATTTGGACTGGCCGTTATTTTGCAGAAAATAGCAAATAAACAAACTATTCACAATTAACAACCTAATAAACCTTCACCAAATAACGCTTGCTTATATTAAACATAAAAAGCCAAGGTTTTTTTTATTCTTTACATGTTAGCCCTTGACTACAATCTCACCTGATGGTATGTGATGATGCAATCTAAGACGGAAGCGGGCTAATTTGTTAGAAGGAGGATGAAAATCCACACCCCTTTCGGTTTCTACACGTTATCGTACCGGAACGCTAAATCGCTTGGCGGTACGTACGTTTTTGCCGGTACTCTAACGGTATCTAGCCACGGCCGAAGCCTCCCATCAGCCAAACCTGGACCAATTAAGAAAATCTCAATCGGTCCAGTCAGGGATCGAACCCAGGACCTCCGTTTTGTAAATCCACCGCGCATACCACTACGCCACGCATACCACATTCAATGAAAATCCTAAATTAACAAATCATTACATTTTTCTAGTGGCGTTACTACTTTAGACTGGATCGTCACTTAAATCAAAAACAAATTAAAACCGTTACGCTAAGAAGTTATCAAAGTAGAAGTTATTCTGTGCAATGATACTCCCGACAACGGAATTTATCTTGTACTGCTAATATCTCTTTTGTAGCTTAGGAGCTAGTGGCTCACTTATGTACGTACTTAATATTAATATAATGTATTCGATCTGTATACTACAATTAATTGCAAAAAACAAAGCCGCTATCAAAATTCTAGAAGTTGAGCTTATTATTATATTATTAATATTTCTGTAAAAACTACATGACATTTTGCTCAGTACTGGCCTTTGATATACATATCATCACCATATCATCTGTTGCTATTGTTTTCAATGTAGAGTAGTAATAATTAGTTTTTTATATTTTATTAAAGGTTACTTGATAAAGATAAAGTTTATACTCTGTTATTCTAATAGAATAGATAAAAAAAATACGAATATAAATATACAACATGACATGGTTTACTTTAACGTATTATTAGTCTACTAAAGCAATTTCTAATATTACTTTTGTAGACTAATAATAGTTAGTTTAAGTAAAATTCCTAAACCTTGTTATATATAGTGCATTCTGTGCTCAAAAAAAAAATATCTCAAAGCTTTTAATAAAATCATTTCAAGCAACGAATCAACATAATATTCCGCCAGCTCCCGGACTACTATTTATATTCAGTCGGCGCTGAAACTGAACAACTCCAAAGTAATATCTCAAGTTTCAATGGTGTTTTAATCTGACGGAATTTCTTAATAAATTTATGAGACAAAAGCTATCGGGTGTCGGGCGCTGAACAACTAGGTATCATGGCGGACTACGGAACCATTGAAAGGATTATTGACATCGATAAAAATGAGAACAGTGCTATTATTGTGCGAATTTTTTTTTTTTTTTTACAATTTGATTTTTTATCCTATGTGGGAATACGAATACAGGAATTTATTGCCAATGTTACGTATTGATGATATAACTCATCTAAACGTGAAAGAATTTTCAAAATCGTAAAATAAAATACTGAATTTTTTTTCTGCGATGGCTTTACTGGCTAAACGATCGTATATAGATGTGTGGAAAAAATCACGAGAGTAAGATATATTATGAAATTACCAAGGAAAAATGTAATAACTAAGTATCAATTGCTGTTTAAAGAGTAATAGGCAACCAACAAAAAAACGTACCTAATTGGAAATCGAAAATTGTACATTAATTTCGTTACTGATTAAAAAGATGTTGTCAGTAAAATAATTCTGAGTTTGTATAAATTAGGAAGCTGAAATTTGGTATAAGTATGTATATTAATTATATAAAGTCTATACAGTGGTAAAAAGAAAATTTATAAAAAAATCATTTTTGGGGTTCCTTCCTACATGCAAAACGAGGATGAATTTTTTATCGTCTATCCCATGCTGTGGGATATCGTTATCGGTATATTTCTGCAATAAATAAGGGATTGAGTACTCATATAATCTACGAAACCCTACACTGCGACTGGCCCGAAACGCACTTGGCCGGTTATTGAGTTAAATCATAACTAAAAAACAAAGAAAAAGTCTTTTCTCCTTATATTGTTAGTAATCTATAAACGAAAATCAGGCTAGAGGTAATCGCTCTATTAATACTTTCAGCAAACGGCAGCAGCTGCGATTTATTATTTTCGCAATTATATTAGTAGATAAATAAAGGATAATCCGTATTGTAATTAGGTATTAGTAATAATTATCAATTCTAATTGTTTATTTGCATAAAATATCAAATCAAATCAAATCAAATCAAAAATGATTTATTTCAAGTAGGTTCAGTTTACAAGCACTTTTAACCCGTCAGTTGACTATTTGTAAAGATTCTACCACCGGTTCGGAAGGCAGGTTCTGCTGATAAGAAACTGGCAAGAAACTCAACAGTTGCTCTTTTTAAAAAATCATACAGTATTTTAATTTACAATTGATGATAACATTACAATTTCTTATAGTTTTACTTTTTGTGTGAAGGTGGAAGCTGATCCAATAGCCTCCAAGCGCTTTCATCTTTAAGGAACTCATCAATGTTGTAAATGTACATCTCGAATAGACTAAGTAAATGTTTTTTAACACATTGCTTAAAGTTATGACAATCGTATGTGTTTAATCATAAATTACGTTCTCATTTTTAGTGTAGGTATACTAAAGGATGCCCGGAACTTCGAACGCGTAAAATTCCGTTTTTTACAAATCCCGCAGGAATCATGGTTTTTCGGTCGGTCACTTGAACAGTTATTAAAAAAAAACATATAGACACCTTAATAAAATTTATATGTATTGCTTAAAATGGTGTTATGCAATAAAACATGATTCAAATCAAATGATTAATATTGTCCTTGCAAAATCAAATCTAGCTATTTTTTTTTGTATATTTTATGAACTAACTATAAATCGTTTTTAATTTGTGAAGAACAGGATCTCTCTAGTTTTCTTTTTTGCAATTGCAATAGTTATTTTTTATATTTTTTTATATTGCACTTTAAACGTGATGACTTGAATCTTACAGTTAAAATATGTTATAATTTTTGCAGCAATGCAAAACAGCAAGCTCTTTACTTTTTAAAATAAGTTAAAACACTTACAAGATACAGTACAAAACGTAAAAAAGTTATCGCTAGAAAATTGTCCACTTAATAAACAATAAGTATTTGCATTATTGAATCCATCATTCAAAGTGAATGCAAGTCATAAAAGTGTAGGCAGAATATTTTCCTCCCGTCGGCCCGCCGTCCAATAAATCTATTCAGCGGTTATTGGTTCTGAGAAAGCGTCCTTCAGCTTGACGCCCGCTCGGTCGGGCTCGGGATAGATTATTGTGTTATTACTACTAGGTTATGGGCTCGTGTCAAATTTGGTTTGAACTGTATTTTGACTATCATCTTGACTAAGTGATATGCGAATGAATTGGACTTTATTAATTGCCGACGCAAAAAATTAATTTTGTTATAATTTTATTATGTATATGTGGGTAGTTATGTGTATTTGTGTATTTGTTATACGTAGCTACTATACGAAAAATAGTTTTTATTTTTCGTTGTTTGTTTGGGATGTAACTTAACGGAAACATTTCCGTTAAGTTAAGTTTTCAGTGAATGTCAGCTCCTACAAGTTCGTGAATTAAAATTCAAATTGATTTGGGGCTATTTAAGAAGTGTTATTGAAAAGGCAAGCATTTGAAAGGCAGATTCTACCGACAGAGCCCTCAAAAATTATAGAAGTTGTATAAAATACTACCCTATTTTTTCTGCAAAAGATAGAAAGAATAATGAGAAAATCATAAATTGTATACTATCCGATATTATTTTTTTTATATTAGCAAGCTTCTTTTGGAGGGAAGTAATGAAATTCCAACGTTGTAAAATAATATTTTACTAAGTTTGAATGTAACTAGACAGTGAATATTTGTAATCATAAATAGTTTGTTAGTATTAAAAGTAGGATCCATTCGTATTCGTATTAATAGTAGCATTATATAAATCTTGTCATAAATTATTTAATGTTGCTACAGTGTACTATTATGTGTTTGCAAATCTAAAGATAAAGGGGGGTAAAGCCAACGGGTTCAAATTCAATTTCCTCCAGAATCCAATAGTTGGTATTCAATAAAGCGATAAACCGGTAAACGCGCTTGCATCTCAGATAAGAAAATCTTGGCATTCAGTAAGCACATTGGAGTTGAAACTTTAAAAGTCAATCTATTAGACCTAGACTGAGCTTGCGATATCTAGATATCCCTTATTTTAGGAAGGCTGTATATATATAACAGTTTATTAGCTCATTTTTGTGATAGCCTAGTGGATATAACCTCTGCCTTTGATTCTAAGGGCGAGGTTCGAATCCGGTCCTGGGCGTGCACCTCCAACTTTTCAGTTATGTGCATTTTAAGAAAATAAATATGACATGTCTCAGACGGTGAAGGCAAAACATCGTGAGGAAACCTGCATATCCGAGAATTAATTCTCTACGAGTGTGAAGTATGCCAATCCGCATTGAGACAGCGTGTTGAACTAAGGCCTACTCGTCTCATTCTGAGAGGAGACTCATCCTCAATAGTGAACCATTTAATGGGTCGTTAATGATGAAGTACTGTAACTAATTATGGTGTTATATGAACCGTGGTGGCTTTGAAAGATATCAATATTTTTCTATGTAGAAAAATTTCAGAGTTTAACGAATTGAAGCTGTTTATTTGTTAACTCTCTATATTATGGCGTCTACTGATTTTATAACCCAAGTAAAAGACTGACTCGTTAGTCCAGCGATTATTATCATTAACATAATGTAATAGTTACCGTAAAAGGGACGGACAGTGAAAGAATGCATGTGAACGAAATGCGTATGTTGAGATGGATGTGTGGTGTGACAAGAATAGATAAAATAAGGAATGAGTATATAAGAGGAAGTCTGAAAGTGGCGCCAAAATTGAAGTGTAGAAGGTTAGCTTGGTATGGACATGATATGCGTAGGGAGAAAAGTCATATTACTAGAAAAATTATGAATGTGCAAGTGGAAGGACATAAGAGGAGAGGAAGGCCAAAGAAGAGATGGTTGGAGTGTGTGAAAGAGGACATGTGTGTAAACGGAGTGGAGGATGAGTTGACGAGTAATAGAGACAAAACGAAATATTTTTCCAACCCCACTTAAGTGGGATAAGGGAAAGGAGATGATGAGTTACCGTTAAATATTTAAAACATTGGCAAACAACACTAACCCCATTGGAGGTGCGTGGTGGGTATAAGATCCAGTAAGAAGTCTGGTCCTATAGTGGATCGTTAAATTAGACTGATAACGACAATTAACTTGCAGCAACTTAACATAATATTCATTTATTTCATCAACAGCTTAGACTCTTTAATCTTCTGATATAACCGCAGAACGATCCGTATTCGCAAATCAGCTCATCAAAGTTATCAAACACACCAAGTCTAACTTATTCGAGTCTCGGGATTCAATTAAAATCGTGAATGAAGAAGATTATTCCGAACTCTTTCAACTAGTTCCTCTCTGCATTCAGTAGAACTGGTTTCTAAGGCGTACAATTTGCATATTCCTTTAAAAAGTTAGACGCCGTTGACATACGAAATTGAAGATAAACGGTATAATATTCTGCTTCCTTTATTGCTGCCTCGGCGACAGAAAACTTTAACTTTAACTGTTATGCCATAGATCCGCATTGTACGTATCGGACGCATCGCATCAAACGGATTTTTTTAATTTTACTGAAGATAAAATCCGTTCGATGCGATCCGTACCGCGCGATGCTGCCTCGGCGGCAGAAAACTTTAACTGATATGGTAGGCATCCAGAGATCCGCATCGTACGTATCGGACGCATCGCATAAAACGGATTTTTAATTTTACGGTAGATAATATCCGTTCAATGCGATCCATATCGTGTGATGCGGTTCAGTGGACGCACTTGTATGACTTTCTATACAAAGAATACTAAAATCTGTTTGATGTTTGATACGTCCAATGCGTACGATGCGGATCTGTAGACGCCTGCCGTAAATGAAGATTGTTTATTAGACCAATATTTATTGGTGCTTTACAAACTAAAACAATGATTTTTTTACATTATCTATACTTATAATAAATCTGTAGAGAGGTCAATTCTGTACATGAAATATATTTCCAAATAACTATCAGGGGGTGATTAGTGGTCGATACTGATGCCAAAAATGCAATCAGTAAAATTTTTGTCTGTCTGTCTGTCTGTATGTTCTTTATAGAAACAAAAACTACTGGACGGATTTTAACGAAACTTGGTACAATTATTCTTCATACTCCTGGGCAGGTTATAGCATACTTTTCATCACGCTACGATTAATAGGAGCAGAGCAGTGAAGGGAAATGTTGTGAAGACGGGAGAAGTTACTCAATTTTTTAAGCTTCCGTCGCGTGGTATGTTCGTTATAGAAACAAAAACTACGCGACGGATTTTAACGAAACTTGGTGCAATTATTTTTCATTCTCCTAGGCAGTTTAAAGTATTCTTTTCATCACGCTACAATCAATAGAAGCAGAGCAGTGAAGAGAAATGTTGGGAAAACGGGAGAACTAACTAAATTTTTTAAGCTTCCGTCGCCGTCGCGTGGTAGGGTAGGGGTAGAGTAAGAATAGGGTAGGGTAGAGGTAGGGTAGTGGTAGGGTATTTATAGGGTAGGGGTAGGGTAGGGTAGGGGTACGGTAGGGTAGGGGTAGGGTAGGGTGATAGTAGGGTTTCACGCGGACGAAGTCGCGGGCGTCCGCTAGTTTCTAATATAACGGTTTTCACTAAAACAACTATGACAAACGAACGCACGTAGATTTAATTTTCAGCATACATTGTTTGAAAATTTCAATTTACCTTAAATCAATCAATTATTATATCATTTAGGTCAATACTTGATCATTATCTTTCTTGTTAATATTGCTCTTAAAGAGCTTTCTCTTAAATTGGATCCCTTGGATCAAACCTTGGATCAAGGGTCGGATACATAAGGCAGTTATTCTTGAGACGGCGCGTATTGTGAAGAGGTTCCTCACTCTGGAGCCCTGACCACAGGTTGCTTGAGCACTCAAATGTTCCGAAGCGGGAGGGTTGAAATTTTTTTATAAATTTTTAATAGTGTTAATATTTTATTGACATTCATAATAATTTAAAAAAAGACAAATAAATAAATGAGAGAGTAAGTTACTTTTATTTCACTTCATAATAAAGCAACTCTTTCAACGAGTCAATAAAAATTTATTATGAAACGCTTTCAACATGACTCCACCAATTGTGTACAAATCTTTGGAGAAAACTAAAACGTAACAAGTCCATACAAGTCCCAGCGGTAATATATTTTCAATATATTTTTGTTGTCTGTTTTCACATGTAAATAAAAAGGAACAAGGAAATTGTGAAACATTTACGGATAATATTTTAGTGTAAGTACCAGCAAAATTTCTCTGCAACTTGGTTAAATACTTTTACTTTGGTATTGGCCTCTCTAGAAATGTAGCAACTTCTTTATCATGACGGGTATCCAAAGCTGCTCTAATAGGATCTTACCAAATTTGGCGGCAGGGAGAACAACACGAGTGGACACGGGGAATGTTAATCGATTGTCAAGGAATTCCTTAACCCTACGTCCTTTGGTCACAAGTCCAGGACTCACAGCATAATAACTGTGTTGTTTTAAGTTGACTTAACAATTTTTTAATTCATATGATCATACGTGTTCATATCATCTAAATTAGGGAAGTTTATTCTATGCTAAAGTTATTTACGTGAAAGTGGTCTTTGGTTTTCTGTTCCAGAAACTATCAGCATCAACCCGAACTTGATAATATTTTAGTGATATAGAATCTCACAGAAGCGTTTAGTCTCTCTCTCTCTCTCTTGGGGTACGTATAGTCTGGGAGGCACTATATTATGCCGTATGTCCCAGTGTGGTCAAAGCCTTAGGGGTATATTGAACCCATGCCCCTAACCCTCTTCACGTTTATCACACACCCTATCACATCGTTACTCACTGCTCAGCGCTTCTTTGCGATCGTTTGCACAAATTTTAATATGAAATATGACTCGCGGATCATCAATTACGCCAACACAACTGGAAAATTTATCTAGCCTTGATAGCTCATTAGTTAAGGAGTTGACTAACATCAGAGAGGTCGTAAGTTCTATTCTCACCGACTGTAATAATGTTATCATTATCTTCATCATCTTAAGCCGATGAACGTCCACTGTTCGGCATAGACCTTTAGAAAGTGAGGGCTTTTAAGCACTAGTCCGCACCGCAGCAATTGACATCACACCTTAGGGCCTCAACGTCAATAAAAAGCTTATATCATAAAGAGGAAATATTTGTATTTTTGTATGTTACGAATAAAGCTACATTATCAGGGAATGAAAGCTATGTGGGTTAAGCCGCAAGGTTCTTCTAGTAACTACTAAAGCTGTGAACTATAAAAGTTATTATAAACTAGCGGACACCCGTAACTTTGTCCGCGTAGATTTCAGCTTTTCACCAATCCCGCAGGAACCACGAATGTTATTATACATATAAACCTTCCTCTTCAATCACTCTATCTATTAAAAAATCGGCATCAAAATCCGTTGCGTAGCTTTAAAGATACATGGCGTAGCATACATGGGGACAGAGAAAGCGATTTTGTTTTATACTATGTACTTAGTGATTTACAATTTAGAAATTAGTTCATTTTTAATTTCATAAAATAAATTGTTCCCTGATGGTCAATTAGTTTTAGATAAAGAATACAAGGATAGCTTTCACATCATAAACCGTTTGGTAGCAGCCAGTGTTTATTCCATCCCCCTCGGGGAGCATTAATCATCATGAATGTTAACAGGGTTAATTTTTCATCCCCCGCTGGTCGAATGGTGAATTTTTAGCAAAAATGTAGACGATTAGTTAAATATGTACATACATTTTTACTCAGGCTACATTTGTTTTGGTAAGTTATTTGTTTATAAATAAAAATACGTTATTTTTATGGCTAGAAAATCATCAGCTTTGGTGCAGGTAAAAAAAAAGTATTCTACAAAATCCAATATTTGGTTAACAGTGGTGCTCAATTGAACCTCGATTAATTTAAACAAAAATCCGAACACAATATGTAGATTTTGTTTTATCAGAATCAACATGGAAAATATATCCAAAAAATCCGATATCAATGCAATAGAATTTGCCGGCTTAGTGGTTTTGTTATTTTGATAGTTATTGACAATTTCTGGGTCACACATAAAGACGTGGTACGCTACATAGAAGTCCTAGCTTCGGATCTCAGCTAGAATCAACTGGAGAAATTTTCTACTTTCACGGCCCTACCTCGTGGACTAAACAGCCACGACCATTACTTATTGGTTAATTCTTTGTCATGATCGTCAAAGCTACAGTTTGGCGGCGGCCAGATTTGGTTTTAAATCTGGGCTAGCCTCCTCCTTCCTCCTCCCTTCCCAAAAGCGTCCAGTGTTTCGTAATTCCTTATTCCAATAATTTGTTCTCAATAGCTCCTGAATCTGGGTAAGTAGATACCAATTTAAGGATAGGTGGTTATGAAAAAGCTATCTTACCACCCAAACGGGAGCGACGTTAGTTAGTTAAACACGGACAGAGCTCGTCAAAAAACCCGGGAACCAAGCGGTGCTACCTGCCATTCGGCACATTTTCATCCTCCTCCTAACAAGTTAGCCCGTTTCCATCTAAGATTGCATCATCTCTTACCATCAGGTGAGAAAGTAGTCAAGAGCTAACTTGTAAAAAATTAAATAAAAAAACAGTCTTTTTGTAATGATTGAATTTAATCTTGGTGTCCATAAGTTAGTTTGGTCTAGATAAGTTTGTAAAATGGTGGTAAAGAAAAAAATAAACCATGGCTGAGTTTGTTGTGGGCTCTTCTCGGCCCAAGGCGCTTTGGAACCCTCGTAACTTTAATTTTAAGTTTACGACTATTATTACCACCATTAATTAAATTATGTCATAACTTGACGTTTCAAAAGTGCTTATAAACTAAAAATTGAAATAAATGATTTTTTAATTTTCAAGTCTTGTTATTATTGAGGCCGCGGTGTAAGTGTTTGTGAAGCCATTGTCATTGGAAAGGAAGCTATCAGCTGCCAGGAGACAGCTTTTTTCCAGGTTTCTTTCAGCCCCGCCTAGCCAGCGCCGCAGCGGGGCTGACAGTTAGAAGGTTTGCTCGTTATTGTGTTCGTTGCGGTAAAACTAGCCCTAGGTAAGTAAAGGAAACTATCGGAAATCCTAACCAGCAGCCTCATAGGAACATTCCACACTTCAAAGACCATTTTCCACTATGAAATATTGTGAAGTCTGTAATAACCGCTGTTTGGTACTTGTTAAGAAATTAAAGCAAAAAAGTACATTTGGTACCGTAATTACACAGTAACGGCGTTAATCGTCGCGGTGCTCGTGAAATGGTATTTTAATGAACGTCGCACTACAATACACCTTGACCTCCAATTTTAATTTCCACACAAGGCAATTACACTATTTCCTCGTTGTACATAGTAATGTCCTAAAAACTTTTTCCAAATAGTGTTTGCCGGTCCACACGCGGCGCGGTGTTAGCGTGTAATAGTTTTGATTGTCAAATATTTGTGGATATTCATGTTCTATTTTTGAACCGACCTAAAAAAGGAGGAAACACTAAAATGTACGCACCAAGCTACACATAAGAAGCGAAAAATAACATCGTATGTGTTGAATCACAGGAAAGAACTGTCCTAAAAATCTAAATCTTCGAGTTAAAAGGTTTATAAATTAAGTCATCACCGGTTTGGCACTAACCTTCAAACGATTAGCAGGTACGATAATAGTTTTTCCTTTTTTTTATTTTGAGTTTAGGGTAGCGTTTAAACTTTTTTATTACTTTTTTAACTACTTACTTGATATGATCAGTTTTGAAACCCACGTACCCACATTGGAGCAGCGTGGTGGGTATTAGCTCATATCCCCTCTCCTACAGAAGGATGATTCTAATCCCCGGCCCGTCTATAAAAGACTGATAATGATAGGTTACTCTGGTTTGCGCTTGTGTTCATCTTTCGATTATCCCACATCCCCTAATCGGTTCCTTTAGGGGAAGGGGAATATTGGTTATATTTAAAAGATATAGCAAATATTCTTATTAATAAAGCAAATGCTTTTATAGGTACAAGCGAAACCAAGTTCAAAATCTCTTCATATTTTCATTATGATTATTGCGGTGCTTTGACTCCACGGTTTTTGGACATATTGGTAAAACCTCGAAAATGTAGCGAATTTTCTGCAAACTGCAAAATGTATGCATCATCATTATCAGCTTATTTCTCGCTACATGGCTATGCCTCCCTCCTTTTGGTAGTGGTTGATTTAGTCCCCTGCTTAACTTACCTACCCAAAAATGTCGACAAGCTTTCGGACCATAAGCTTTTGCACAATGAATAACATCAGGACATACCATCTCTTGGCCTATAGTATCATGGCAACATAATTCAATTTGGGGGATGGAAAAGTTATAAAACGACGCCTACGGGTTGAAGTGGCGTCTAAGTCCATTAAAACTAATTAAAATTAATCCAGCGACGAATTTATTGTTTATTTAATTTAGTTAAACTTTATTTAGGGCCCGGAACCGCCTTCGGTTCGTTTGAGTTTGTCTCTAATAGACCTTTCTAACGGTCTGAATTAATTATAACTCTTTGCCATAATTTTATCGCGACTAATTGTTTTTAAGTTGTCTTACAACCATCAATATATTAACTTAGCCTAATTGAAATAAATGAATTTAAGCTTTGACTTTGAATATTCATAAAGAAATAATGTTATCTTCTAACGGCCAGTTTCTTCATCGTAAGTACCAGTCAAAGTAACGTCATAAAGCAAAAGTGACGGTTTTAATAACGGAAAAATAAAATCTTCTTTACTACTTACTACTTTTACTGTTACTTTAGCTTTACATGAAGAAACTGGCTGTTAATAATACCTTATGACGGAACTTTTAGATAGAAAAAAAATCAGCCATATCGCTACAAAAAACAACTACTGCGAGGAATAGAAGGGACTTTTGGCTTAGACCCGACATGCTGCTTCAAAGCGGGCTAGCGGCCTGTATGTGATAATGATTTAAATTATCAATTCAAAAGCTTGAAATGATCTTCAAAGTTCAAAAGTTTAACGCCACAAATTGTCATTCCGGGCTTTTAATCAATGAGTAAAACTCAGTATATATTTCAAATTCCGAATCAGGCCTTCAATACTGGTCTCAGCATTGAAGGCGCGTAAGTTTACCACTGAACAGCAAGGCAGGCAAGAAGTAGATGTTACAGATAAATTCATAACTGGGTTCGACTGAATGTTTGTTTAGAAAATGAAATTACAATTCAGACAAACAGGATTTCAAAATTCACGCTCCCTAATTCTGTATGGCCGGTTGCCCTTGCCAGCTATTAAATACGCCTACACGGGTCAAAATCATTATTCAAATTCCCCCCTCTGTCCTCCCCCTCTGGGTAACGAGCCCCGCCCTTCGGCTGAAGCATCTTGATAATAAATGATGGTGTATCGATTACCAATGGCGGAATAAATATATTTTCCAACTTTATTTTATCCAAGGATAGTGTTACATTTTACAAACTTATAGAAGAAGGGCCTGTGGTAGCCCGGCCTTCGCCATTTTCAGAAGCTGAAAGGCTGTCAGCTTATGTTTCTAGGCAACTTTTTTTTTATTTATTTAGAACTTACATTACGGTAGTTTAGAGATAGCAGGTTTCAAAGTTTCCTAACTCTCCCATAGCTCGAGAGATTTGACCGAAGGGTTCATTTGATTTTTCGAGCTATTAAATGTTGGGTTTCTTCTTCATAGGAAAATTTCAGTTGTAGGTAGGTAAGCCGTCGGTCTGTGTGATTATCATTAGACGGTAAAAAAATGAACATTATCACCCAACCATTGGAACAGTGTGATGTGTCTAGACTCCATATACCCTCTCCTATAAGGAGAGACGCCTAGCCCTATGGTGGGCCAATTCAAAAAAGTACTTATATATATTTTTTTTATAAAAATAAAAAAAAACTTATATAAAAGAAGACATCGATCGTTTCACAATTGTATTGCTCCCCGACGTGAGGCTGCGGCTACTAATCCAATCAAACCTGACTGAAAGCCGGATAAGCCTCTAAAAGCTAACCAAACATTCGGTGAGCCAGCCAACCTGTGCCGCCATGTTGTGTAATCCTTTTTATATTAGGCCACGAAAAACTGGTTGACCGTCTATACTTAGACATTTATTTTATGTGATCATTCATTTGCCCTTTAAAAAATTACATTAATTTAATTTTTTTTTATTATCTATTTAGTCTATTTTAACGGCACATCACACAATATGGAGGGTAGATCTTACAGAGAACTTCTTGAAAGAATGAAAAGCACTGCTATTCGCGGCGCGTACCGCTGTTTACCTGTCTTTCCACACACACAAAACCAAAAAACTGATGTCTGCAAACAACAAAAATGGGATCGATGAGCAGGACGAGCGACATTAAATTTATTATTAGTACGAGTAATGTGGTCCCACGACGTCTCTGTTTACTTCTCACGCCACTCGTGGTGTTTGTGACGGGCGGGTAAGGTTATTAGCCGTAAAGTACCCCATTGCAAGATATCAAGTTGCAGACTACTGCCACGGTTACACCAGCAGAGACTTGGACACACTGCACGGCGTCTGCCAGATATGCAACACCCCTAAATCTGTATTCTCAGTTCAGTAATCAATGTCGTTATCTCAATGGATTTGTATCAATGTGCCTATAACGCTTTCATCTCGTATTTTATCTCGAAATATACCTTTTCTTTCATACCTCAAATATAATATCTTTTAATCTAAGAGCAATTTACTCACTGTTGCGTATCACAAATGATTGATACAGACGTCTTGGTAGGATTTCTAATAATTAATATATGGTTTTGGGTTTTGTAATTAATGTATGAACCACTACAGAACATATTTTTATTGGTACAAGGTAGCGCTTGGACCATCTTACCTGATGGAAGTGTAGTGTACGTTCGCACATAAGAAATTACTATACGTTTTCCTTGAACTGGTTTATTTTGTTTTCCACAAATTCGTAACATTAAATATGACAATAAATATAATACTTTTACTAATTCTTCATAAATGTTTTAAGATGTACACGTTGTAAAGATTGTCCGTTTTCTTTGTTCGCGTTGAAAGTCGACGTGTTTTCTATTTTGACGTGTTGGGAGTTACGGCGCCCTCTTGTGTCCTCTCCGTACACCAGTTCGCGAATATGAATTAGCGCGCGAACATGTAGTTAAAACATTCTCAAAACATTCAGTTTCTAGAAGATGCCTATAAGCTGTGAAAATATGAACATTTGAAGTCTTCGTTGAGTAAGCACTTAATAGAAGTTACAAACTATGAAATTTTAAATTTACCTAAGCCGGAAATTGTACCGAGAAGTGAGTCCCACCAATATCTAAAAGAATCATAACTACATAAGTATCAAATACCAGAATGCATTTTCCTTTTACGTCGCACAGAATAGCTCGTTACCATACTTCTGTACAATGTACATCTTGAAGCGTTTCCAAGATATCTTTTTAAAAGTGTAGGCAATTTGCGGAGGGCTTCATTTCCTCGCCTTTTGTCTCTGATTTCTCTTTCTTTTCTTATTACACGAACACGCAACGGTTTTATGAGACTGCAGATACTCCTCGTCGTTATTAAAAATGAAACAAAAAAATATTTTAAGTATCCACGGAAACCACGGCAGAAGAGCAGCGTATTCCTCATAATATTATTATGGTCCTAAAAGTATTTTTATGTAAAATTTTGTATTCTATTTCTCATGATCTTGTTTATAGATCTAGTAACGTCTATGCTTCGGTGAAACAAATAGTCCAAGTGTTGCTCAGTTTAATAAAATATATGTATACTAATATTATAATCTATACTTCTATACTAATATTATAAAGAGGAAAACTTTGTTCGTATGTTTGTTTGTACGATTTTCAAAATTCTTTCCCCATTCGAAAGCTACATTATCCACAAGTAACATAGGCTAAATTTTATTTTGGAAAAAAAGGGTAGGGGTAAAAAGGGTAGGGGTAGGTAGGAGTAGGGTAGGGGTAAAGTAGGGGTAGAGTTGGTGTAGGGTAGGGGTAAGGATGGGGTAGGGTAGGGGTAGGGTAGGGTAGGGTAGGAGTAGGGATAGGGTAGGGTAGGATAGGAGTAGGGGTAGGGTAGGGGTAGTTGAAAGTTTACATCGAGTTTCACGCGGACGAAGTCGCGGGCGTCTGCTAGTTCTTTATAATTTCGTCAAGTCCATCTTTCCGTCTGTCCGCGACTTAGGTCAAAGACTATTTGTAACAGAAAGCTGTAATTTACATGAATATACGTATTATAAGTATAGTAAGCACGCTCACAAAGTGCTAAAATAAAAATGTTTTTAGGGTTTTATAAATTAAATATCCCAATTTCGGTCAAGTGTGAAGATTTACATAAATAACGTTAACAGGCGAAGGGCAGAGATCGGTCCCAATCCCAAATCGTTTAAGGCCGATTTTAATATCACCGTAAACAGTAAGCAGGGCGTAAAATTGGAAGCACATTTGTCGGACCATAACCATCGGATATGACATTCAGATCGCGCGGGGACTGGGCGATTCTCTAGTTTTATAACAGTTATTTTCATGAATACGTGAGCGGGATGCTACAATTTTTATGGCCTATTGGATTGCGGGAATAAATTTATTTGGGAGATGTTTCCGCTTGACTGATATTTTGTATGAGCAAGGAATTTCATTTTGCTAAAACCGGAGACACTTTACTAAAACAACTTTCCCCATTTTATAGTGGTATACCTACCCCATACCTACATTTTAGACTAGCATACAGTTTTTTTTAATAGAAATTTTCATAGACCAGATCCGATATTTACAACTTTCCAACACCGAGCCGTCCAATAATGACCTACGTTATAGTTTTTCAAGTTTGTTGATGACACTCCTATGGTATGCGGGCGACGGGGTCGAAGGACTGCACGGGTATGACGTCGTGCGCCCGGGGCAAAGGGAAGGACTGCACGGATATGAAAGCGCGCGCGATGTGCATCGGGACCATCGAGAGTGTTACGAACGAATTTGCCAAGCTATAATGTAGTGTTTGCCCACCGACCAAAGGCAACTCTTAAGCCCCTCCAGCACCTTCAGAACCGATTCATGCGTCAAGCCACAGGCCATAGAAACCTAGTTCGTCCTACAATAGCCTAATATATGAAACAGCTCTCAAATAATTATTTTGAGAGCCACCACGCACCCCGATCAACTAGTGGTTGAGGCTTACAACTACACCCCTGATCACACAAAGGTCTCCGATATCTGACGTCACCCAGACGTAGGCTCTTTAACTTACGATCTCAGGGACGCCCGAACTGATTCGTTCAGACGAAAACAACACCAGACCCGAACAGCCCTCTAAGCCGAGGTCCAAGTCTCAGAGGAATATCCTATTTATTCTGCTTCAGCCAGTAGGCGATGCTTCTGTGCTCGCTCTAACCCCCCGGTGAAGCCGCTGAAGTTCCATAAAGAGCCTACGGCATTTATATAGTCAGATGAAAAAAACAACAACAATATTTCATACCCAGGACTCGAATCCAAGAGCTTTCCGACGACTTATAGACCAACTACTGGACCGACGAGGCAACGTACTTGCCAGTACACAAAATATTTTCATGAGAAAGATAATATTTTTGTATAACAGTAGCGAGACGTAAATCTCTGCGCCGCCGCCGCTTCATATATCGTCGGGCATTACTGCAGGAAATGTTTGTAATAACTCTCCGAGCGGTTATGTACGATGTACATAGTTAATCCTTCCGCAACATTCACGGATAAAAGAACCATTTCTTAGAAATTGTTCTGTAGAGGTGACGATGTCTCATTTACGCTTTGAATCAATATCGATTATTTAGACGACCAAAACTAGACCTTAATTCACTGGATCTTAATTTTAACAAAGTACTGCCTTAAGTCCTTACACTGCTAGGGCAGTAGTACTGATCAGTTTGAAGGCGGTGCTAGCCCGGTGACTTATTAATTCAAGCCATGTAAGAATATCTTAAAGGTTTTTCAGGCTGTTCTTTCATGTGGTTCTTTCAGAAACTGCTTATTTTAACAAGACACTGGTTGATCATCATCATCATCATCATTATCAACCCATATTCGGCTCACTGCTGAGCTCGAGTCTCCTCGAGAGTTAATGAGAGGGGTTAGGCCAATAGTTCACCAAGCAGGCCTAATGCGGATTGGCAGACTTCAACCATGCTGAGAAGTAAGAAAATTCTCTGGTATGCAGGTTTTTTCACGATGTTTTTCCTTCGTCTTTTAAGAAACGTGATATTTAATTTCTTTAAATGCACACAACTGAAAAGATTCGAACCCATATCCACCGGAATCGGAGGCAGTGGTCATATACACTGGGCTATCAGTAGCTCTGGTTGATCACTGCCTTCAAACTAATCAGCAGGTAGAATGTATATGTTATTTTTCGCTTTTTAGTTTAAGGCCCATGAGGTTTCGAATCACGAGGCAGGGGTTCGAGTTTTAACTAGTACTGATTATTTAATTTATTCTTAGGAAGTTTCAGTGCAAATTCTCAGCCCGGAGTTGAGAAGTTGATGGTACACCGCCGTGCCTGGAGCACTTTGGAGCAGCGGTAGGTCTAAAATCTATAACCCTCTCCTATAAATAGGGAGGTCTGGCCTTGTTGGCTGTTAAAATATACTGGTAATGTCTGCTACAGCTCTCTGTGTGTTTGTCTGGGACAGTACAACCGCAATGTTTATTTTCTGGAGTTTTTAAGATCTTCATCGTATATAAGGTCAAGTTAAGAACCTTCTCGATCGTCATCTTTCATATGAAAAAAGCCGCTAAACAGTCGGTCAATTCATTTAGGAGCTCTGATGCCATAGATTTACTCGTATAAAACCACTATTTACGTCGTGGTTGAACGAATGTACCTAAGTACCTTAAGGTAGTAAACTTCAAGGTAATTTATGTTGATTTTGTATTTTGAATTTGATATTTCTAATTATAAGAATATGCCAATACTCTCTGTTTTTCTATTTCCTTTTTACGCACACGTTTTTCGCTTAAACAGCGTCCGAGCTAATAAAACGCCGGGAATTTCCTTAGAATGACGGCAATAATAATAAAATCACTCGTGTCTACCTCGTCTCTGTCGTCTTGTTTACGTCCACCAAGCTACATCACAGACTAAAAAAAATAGTTGCCAAGGTATTTTTTTTGTAAACGAATATTTGGCAAAAACTAATGGCAACCATAAATTAATTACTGAAATTTGCAAATTACAAGTGATACTTTTTGAATACTACTGGAAAATATATTAAATAGTAAACGCAGTAGTGGTTATTTCAGTGGAAAGATATTCTACCTTTTATTCTATACCCTGATAATGTGTACGTAAAAAATCATGTTGATTAATTCCGTTAAAACCTGAAAGCATAACAAACCAACAAATTCCATTAAACATTTATACCAAACTAGCGGACGCTCGCGACTTCGTCCGCCCTTAGACCTTCTTAATCCAGCCCTCTTGCAAAATCCGTTCTTAGCGGACGTCTACTAACTTAAGCTACCTCCCTACCAAATTTCATCGTTGTGCATCGAGTGGTTATCGAGATTCGTGAAGAGAGAGAAACTATTCGCATTTATATATTAAGATATTAAAAGTTTATCACAAGTATGGTGTTAAGACTGAATGATTTTATTAACACTTTGTTGACGGGTACTCTATCTATAACATTACGTTAGTCTGTGCACTATAATGAAGCAGCGAGGACCGAGGAGAAACACTTAAAAGTTTAGTTTCACCAAAGGAAGCACAATGTTACGTAGTTCGTCCATTAGCGTAAAGCAGGTCGACTTTACTGACTCGTAGGTGCGAGTATACTGAACTCAAAATAACGCTCAGGAGTATAGAAGTTCCTTGCCATATTATATTATTAAAAATAATCATCAAAATGATGATCTCAAGCTGCTTAAACTTCAAGTTCGATATTGAGGAACTTCTAAATATTACTGACCTTAGTCAACGTTGGTGACATTTCGTGTTAGTAGGGAAGCCGAAGAGGGTACGGGTATTTTTGGATTTGCTCTAGCGCACCAGATGTATATAAGGGATATCTTGCATGTTATTGAGTACCTTAAAAAGGAACCAAGTTCAAATATTCAAAAAACACTTCTGACGATTGGAGCGTAATGCCTAAGAGAATGGGAGTACAATATTGTATTCACAACTACAATAACGCGGTTATTTTTTTAAATTTAACTAGCTAGTCTAAAAACAAGATAGAAAACATACTAGTACCTAGATGAGTCAAAATCCCATAAGCTTCTCAACTGAAAGTTGCTATTATAAAAGATTAAGTTTCGACTCATTCACATACAGAACCCATAAATTAAAACGAAAAGCAATTTTACATCCCATAGCAGATAAAATACGAAAATGAATGTATCGGCAGGCGAGGCAATATATTGTTCGTACCCTCAATCGATTAGAGTTGAGATAGAGATCCGCCGATCCGGCGCGGAGTTCGTGTGATGTATGACTGACCATATCGCTTGTGGGACTTTTTGGGACGCTTACTCACAACTTTTTGGGACGCTTACTAACGACTTTTTGGGACGCTTACTCACAACTTTTTAGGACGCTTACTAACGACTTTTTGGGACGCTTACTCACAACTTTTTGGGACGCTTACTAACGACTTTTTAGGACGCTTACTAACGACTTTTTGGGACGCTTGCTAACGACTTTTTAGGACGCTTACTAACGACTTTTTGGGATGCTTGCTAACGACTTTGGGACGCTAAAATTTCTCACCAGATGTTAAGTGACGATTCAGTCTAATATTTACAATATACAGGTTTATTCTACCCATGCTTCTGATGGTATCTTAATCCAGGCTATAATATATCTCAATATTAAATTTCAGCTGAGTTAAGCGGTTCAGTAGTCGAGGCGCGTGAAAAAGTAACAAATATTCATATCATCAAAATCATCAGTTTTCACAAATCTCGGGAAACCATGGATTTTTTCGAGATAAAAAGTAGCCTATGACTATGTTAATCCAGAGTAAAATTTATATCCATTCTAAATTTCAGTCAAATCGCTTCAGTAATAGCGGCGTTAAAGAGTAACAAACATTCAAACAAACATCCAAACATACATCCAAACATCCATACAAACTTTCGCGTTTATAATATTAGTAGGAAGTAGGAAGTAAGTACTATAGAAGTTAAGAGAAACATAATTAGAATAAATCGTACATACAAATCGTCTTGCTACGCCATGGTAATACTTTGATCAACAGAAGAGATAAAAGTACTAATAAGTAAGTTTGTATTTAGTCTCAACCATACAACCCGCGCTCGTTCATACAAACTTCATCCGCATCACCTGCCGCCGGCACGCTCCGCGACTCGAAGCGGAAAATCCGCTATCAATTTCCGTTTGCGATGTTTAGAACTAAGTACGCAGTTAGCGAAGGAGTTTATTACGCGAGCTACAGACCTTCAGTTAACTGCGCAGTTTTATCTAATGATATCTTGATTAGATATTAGATAGTCAGTAGAACTATGCTGCTTTCAGCGCAGCGGCTTGACAGTCGATAAAACTGATCGTATACCAACATACTATCAGTTTTATCGACTGCCAAGCTGTTAGCGCTGCAGGCTTGTATGAGCTTATTGGATCGTCAGTGTTTGACTTTAGGTCCCGGCTCCGATCCGAATTCAGCTTACACTGAAAGCTAGAGAAGGATATTGAGCAACATAATATAGGCAACTTTTTATCCAGGAAAATTCATAGTCTCCGCGGAATTTGTAAAATACTGAATTTCATGTAAACGAAATCACAAGCATCTGCTAGGTTCGTTATCGTTTCGATATCGTTATATGATTTTGTTAATATCGCCAGGTAAACAAATAAAAATGTTCAAAGAATCTCCTTCTTCTATATTCTATCTCTTATATTTTCTTAGTTATAGCATGCTAGTAGGTACTAGATGGTGTCTGTGTGTCGCATCTTGTAAATGAAAGTCTCAGTGGGAATGCGTCGCGGTTGTGAAACTCAAATATTCATGAGCGGACGTCCTGCTGGCGCGGTTTGAGCTCACTTTACGTTGAGTTGGCATGAATTTTGAGTTCTGACCTCTTTCAGTTTGTTTCGCGCTTCCCGTTTTATCTTATTTATAAGGCTGATACGTTTAACAGATGTTATATTAATTAGAAAAACCCACGGCTTCGCTCGCGTGTAAAAGAATTTTCAATCCCTGGGGACCATTGGAAGCTTTTTTCAATGTAAGATATCTTTTTCTTACGCTTGGTAACGTGCATACATTTCAGGACAATGGATTGATAGAACAAGGTACGGAATCGTCAATCAATTTATTTATTATATTTTGTATACATACTTTACTGCACAATAGAAAAACAATAACAAAGAAAATAGTGCAAAATCTATTCATCTACATCATCTATATCAATCTATCTATTTCTCTTTTTCACGCCCACGTGTAAAAGTTGATATTTTTTTGAGTTTTTCAAATTCATAAAATATATAATCCTAGAGGACGCCCCTTGGATTCACTCGCGCAGTTCCCGTTCACGTGGAGAATACAGTCATTAATAATACAGCCTATGTTACGTAGCGTAACAAAATATATAAGTAACTTTTGCATTCACAGTACTCGTTTATGTATAGATTTATAATGAGATTATTATCCATTATCGTTGTGCTTTTGGACAATGAATTTATTTATGACATAATTACGAGCTACCCTCTTTTGTCATGAAATAAACAATACAACACACTCACAATGGCTAAATAATGAAAGCAATTTGGTCGGATAAGCGGCTCTCACACAAATACAGGCGTTGTAATATCTCATCTCACATACATCAAATCTTTGTATCATTCGTCTGATCACAAAAATGCAGACAAAAAGTAAAACAAAAAGTTAAGTTCTTCTCTTTTCCTATCTCTTGAGAAGATAAGAAAAAATTGTATGTACAAACATATAGAATATAGATAAATAAAATCAATGACGATTCTGTCAATCAATGCAAGATATTTCCAAGGCTAAGAAGAGGCTTAGTGTACTTCCAATTGCACGGGGGTGTATCACTACCAAGTTTTCATACTCGGGGCTAAGAATTTTGATGAAAATTTCAAGTTTAAAATCTGAAGCCCCATAAACGAATCATTGGAACACGAATAATTGTTTGTAAAACTGATACATACGTCATATTCACCGAGTAACATCTAAGGTTATATTTATCGTTATCCTTGTAAGATTTGTTTTATTCTTTCATGTCTAATCGCCAAACTATCGCTCAGTTTGCGGCACAACTAAAGCTCTTTTTAAATCCACATTTAAATGTGGGTCATTGAGTTCAAAACACTGTAATGTAATCTCCCAGCAAGTATTACCATTTATTATATTTGTCTTATGTCTTCTACCGTAATCATCATGTGTAGTCGCCGAGCTATCGCTCAGTTTGCGGCGCAACTAAAGCTCTTTTAAAATCCACATTTAAACGTGGCTTATTGAATCCGAAACACTGTAATCTCCCAGTAAGTATTAGCACAAGTACAAACAGCGCAGCGCGCCACGGCATCGTCTGTAAATCCATTTTAATAAGGATTTGCATACAAAACCATATTCCTGAGCGGAGCCGCGTATTGTAATCTTATTTGTGACGCCTTTACCTTAATCTTCTTTAAATAAGAAGCTTCTCGAGATATTTTCTACTTATATTTCGTTTTTTGCACTACTATTAATCCAATACAATTAAAATACCACAGTGGGGACGATGACTAGGTTTGAATAGATTCATTTTTATGATACATTCGGGTAAATAAGGTTAACTAATTTACACTAAAAAGCAAAGATTGTCTGGATATTTGCAAAATAGATAAGATTATTTTCAAAATCTATTAAAATTCTTTTATCGTAATTAGATGCAAATTCGTACAGTTTTAGCTTCCTTACATTAAATGTGACATTTTTTAATATGTGAACTATAAACATAAACGCACAAATAACAAAAATATTAGTAATTTTATGAATGTTATTTAAACGGGTACATACCACGAAAGATATATACAATTATTATCTCTTCTTATATACAATTAAAAAAACTGTCATCATCCCTTTCCAATATGTGGTTCTAGCTGATAATCATCTCTACAAGCCCAGAAAAAGGTCATAATATATTATTATGCTGAGCTGGGATCATTTACTGGGTTGTGCTACACGTCGGTACACACATACTGGGTGTATTGGACACATATTGTGATGTGTGGCATAACGTTGAAATAAACGCTTTTATCTTTTCTTTCTTTTCCTATGTTTCTACCATAGGTAAGTACGTTAATGAAGCTTTCTAAATTATGTACGTCGTAATAATTATGTCTTCTGTGGCCTGTCTCAAAGTTTAACCACTTGACTCCTAAATGGACGACCGGTCGCCCATCGTATCTGTTACGTGACATGTAAAAAAATATAAAGTAAACTAAGGGCAATAGGCGAGCACAGTATCATGCTCCGCGCGATAGAGGAATATATAAAGATTTTTTAAATGGCTCACAACGGTAAATTAAAACCGCATTCCCTGACTGTCGGCTTCTTTAACGCAGACGGGATTTTCGATAAATTACTCGCGGGCAGCGAATGGTTAAACTTACATAAAATGAAGGATGTCTCGCTCCCATTTCCCATGTCTCGCTTTCATTGAACGCCACGTGAATATCTAAAACAAACAACAATATTTTCTGTTTCAACAGCGTCTTGTGTCCCATTTTATTGTTGTATGGAATGCTTATCTTATAAACCAGGCTAGAATGGGCCATTCTGCTTAATGTCTTTTTGAGGAGCGCCGCTGTTACTGCGGGATACGGAGCATTAAGAGTTCGCGTAAGCTCGCGAGTGTTGTCAACTATGTCATGTTATTTTATCGTCTGGATGGAAGAAAACCGCGCTGGTCCAGTGGCTATATTTTTAGGGTTCCGTGCCTCAACAAGAATAAATGAAAACCCTTACAGAATCACTTTGTTGTCCGTATATCTGTCTTCAATTGAATTCCTACTACTAATGAATATGCTTAAAAAAATATAAGAATCGGTCAAGCCGTTTCGATATTGAATCAAACTAATTTATCACACTATAATTTCTTTATTACTTCACATTTCTTTACATAATACAATAATACATAATACAATATACTCTAAGTAAATTGATTATTTAACTCTTCAATTCCCATGTCAAGGCTAATATAGATTTTTCGTTTTTCTTTGGATAACATAGCTTACAAACACTTAGTTATTACAAAAAAAATAATAAAATGTAAATGAACCACCCCCATTTTTTTTTATGGGCGTGTCACCCACAGGTGACACTGGGCATTGAGGCATTGTTGTTTCCTATAAGTATACTTGAGACTATACTTATAGGAAACAACATTTTTCTTATTCTTACAGTAGGAATGAAACGACAGATTCTATAATAATGTGTATAATAAATATGTAAACAAATAGAACACTCATTTACTGTGAAAGCTGTACCAACACTATATGCAAACCGATATTGCATTGGGATACATTTTTTAGTGTGGTGGTTTGTATATACGCATCTTCGTTGAGTGTCGATTTGCGAGTGGTCGTCAGCTCTTCCAGCGCTCCTAACCTCAGTAGGGACTTTCAGCATCGTCTGCAGAGGTAGATTCATAAATTGCCGATCGAAGGCTTGTCACATTTTTGCAAGTAGCAACATTTCACCGGAAAACGAAGTAAGGCTAGTTGTTTTTTGACCATCTCTTGTCTCCGTTCAGAAATTCATTTGACAAGCTGCATCTAAGCTAAAAGCAAACTAAGTCATGCTGTTTTTATGCTACTTAGCTACAATATGTTCTTCAGAAGCTTGACGTAAGGAAGAGCCTAGCTCTTTCTCTCGTTCTCAAGTTTTATAAATTGCAGTAGTCCAGACGATTTTCCCGACCAGTACCCGTACCCCAACATTCTGCTCTCGTAACTACTCGGAATAATAGTAAAGTATATTTTGTATTACAACATGAGAGCGAAGCATGCAACTGGGGAGATGTATAATATTAGCTTCGTTTCTTCCCTCTATCTTCACCTGTAACAACACCATCATAAGGAGAAAATAAAATAATATCGCCTGAGTTCTCCTCTGCCTGCAACTATAATCCAAGGTCAACCTGTAATACGTAATAAACTTATAAAAAAACATCACCACATAGCGATAAGGCCAAAATGTAACAAGTTTTTGCTTAGAATGAAGTCAGGACAATTTGTTATTGCAATGCCCAGTGTCACCTACAGGTGACACTGCATACTTCCGACGTTGTAACAATAACGCTATAAGTTATTTTTAGAATAAGAAACATTTGTACTACAGCTTATTTATTCCTTTATTACATGTAATAAGTAAAAAAACAATACTTACGGTCTAGGCATTTATATTTCACTTTATATCGCAAGAGATCACACAAATTCAGACTCCTTCAATTTCGCGCTAAACAACTGAATGAATTTGACACATGACATATTGCTAGTGTTATCAAAAAAAAATAATTGATAATGTTACATATTGGCTTCGAAACAATAATATTAAATTTGAAAAATAATATCTCCTTCTGGTAGAAAAAAAATATTAAACGTCTGTCACCTCCAGGTGACACTGGGAATTGAAGAGTTAATTGATATTTTAATTTTAATAATTAAATAATATTGCAATACATACCCATAGGTAGATAGGTATTCTCGCGAAGACAGTTGAACAATGAATGAAGCCCACTATGACAGCCAGCATAGTCTTATATAGCCAAACAACGGCATTGTTAAACTGTGTTCATTACATTCAGTAGCCATATTGGCGGAAGTCATTGTTCCACCATGCTCATTACATTCATTTAATAAAAATAGGTAAACATGAATGATATTGATATTTAATCTATTATTATCTATTGCTGGCCAATAGCTAACAGTAGGAACAAACATTGTGACACGAGAATTTTATATATAAGAATTAAGATTACAAAAATGTAAAGTTTGTGGTGTTAAGTTAGAGAATACCTCCTGTATTCTCTGGATCTACCAAATCGATTTAAAAAACTCTTTTAGCACTAAAAAGCCACGTAGTATTTTATCCCTTAATTCTCATAAGAACGGAAACTACGGGAGTTACGCCGCGGGGCGCCCGCTATTTATGTATACCTAAATGAAGTAGATAAGCTACTATATCGATTAAAAGTCATTTATAACTTTTTATTAGATGTTCGCTTCAAACAAATTGAAGCTAAAACCAACACGGAGGCTGCGCCGGCCGCGGCGGATAAATCTGATTTCCATCAGTTATTTAACTTTCCTGATTATTTGAGTCATCAGCGGCGCCACTGACGAAGTTTCCGTCGTGCATTTGTTTGATGGTCTCTCGTGCTTGCTTTAAACTTTCATGTTTTATCGATTCGATTATTTTTTAATGCTGGAGCTATTTATTAGCATTCAAAATTATACTTTTTAATACAATCGGAAATAACTGCCCCGTTGGTCCAGTGAGCTTATGTGGCTTTGGATCAGGAGTTCCTGGATTCGCCCCCAGCTCGGGCTATAAAATATTGCGCTTTTTAACCGACTTCAAAAAAAGGAGGAGGTTCTCAACTCTATGCGTATGTCTTTTTCTTTTTTTTTTAATGTTTGTTACCTCATAACCTTTTTTTATTTTAAAGAGAGCTGTTAATTAAAGCCGTTTCTGAAAAAACACGGGAAAGAACTGTCGGAAAATCGTTATGGTTTGAGTTAATTCATCACTGTGCCGCCTTCAAAGTGATCAGAAGGTAGCACGTACGATGTTATTTTTCGCTTTTTAGTTTATTTTCTGATTTTGAAATCAGTTCAATTTTCTATGAAAATTTTTTATCTTTCCTCTAATAAATTTTCAGTTACGTTCTAAGCCCGAATTTGGAATGTTGGTGGTGTTACAACCCCGTGCCACGTTAAGTTTCGGTCATTATCATTTACATCTAACAGTCGGTGTTCAAGCCGGATTTACATTTATCTGACGTGTCGTGTTGTGACGCATCAGAACAGAATCGGTTTCATACATTTTGTATGCGACACATCAGAAGCCATCACTACATGTCACAACACATAAGTGTAAACGTTGCCATACAAAATGTATGATACCGATTCTGTTCTGATGCGTCACGTCACGGCACGTCAGATAAATGTAAATCCGGCATAAGAAACTTTATCACCTAATCCCGTCAGTCCTCTTTGGAGCAGCGTGGTGGGTCTAAGCTCCATATTTCCTCTCCTATAAGGAGGGTAGCTTGACTCTGTAGTGGGCCTTTAAAATAGGCTGATAATGATGAATGATGTTAAACAATTTGTAACAATAGTAGAAATAAATATTGCTAATGTTTATAATGAAACGGAATTACTCACAGCGAAGAAAGGTAAAAAATCTTATTTACCTCTTGTTGTGATAAAAATGGGCATAATATTTCAGCGGTTCTAAAAACCGTAGCCATGTCTAGTTAAAGTAATGCTCTGGCCTTTATTCAAATTAGGTAGAGCATAAACAAGGCGGCGCATAAAATGAGGCAGAGCATATTATTGTAAATACCTCACTTAGACCATGAGGATACTTTGGAATTCTTTTTTAAGATGATTTCTCGTAAAAATATTACGAAATCGTTTATAACTATATTTCAAGAATCTCGAAATAAACGATTTCGTAATATTTTCTTTCTTTAAATATTTTTTTTGATTGTTTACAAGTTAGCCCTTGAATACAAACAACCTCACGTGAATGGTAATTTGTGATAGAAGCGGACTACTTTGTTCGGAGAAGGATGGAAATCCACACCCCTTATGGTTTCTACACATGGTACCGGAACGCTAAATCGCTTGGCGGTACATCTTTGCCGATATGGTGGTAACTAGCCACGGCCAAAGCCTCCCACCAGCCAGACCTGGATCAGCCGAACCTAGGATCTCCGTCTTGTAAATCTACCGCGAATACCACTGCGCCAACAAATATTTTCTGAGCAGCAGTCCATTATCACCCTGTGTATATATATAATTCGATAATACGTCTAAAATTCTTGAGTGCCTGAAGACAGTGCTGACCTACGGATCCGAGACTTGGTCGCTAACTATGGACCTCATTAGTAGGAACAAAGTCACTCAGCGGGCGATGGCTTGGAGTTTCTCTGCGTGATCGAATCAGAAATGAGGAGATCTGCAGACGAACCAATGTCATTGACATAGCTCAGCGAGTCGCGAAGCTGAAGTGGCAATGGGCAGAACACATAGTTCGAAGAGATGATTAACGTTGGGATCCCAAGACGACCGCGCATCGAACGTGCCGACCAACACCGTGCAGTGTTGGTCGACTCCCCACTAGGGCTCCGAGGACATCAAGAGGGTTTCAGGGAGCCGCTGGATGCTGGCTGCTCGAGACCGTTGTGTAAGAACAACGTTGCTTAACAGCGTGGTGAATCTCAGATCCAAAAGTCTATTTAAGATAAGATTAGAGAGAAACCTGCGGCATAAAAATATGCTGATTATGTCACTATATCCATACTTACATTATATAGGCAAGTGATTATGTTTGTTTGTTACGCTTTTACGCCTAAACCAAAATATGGTTTAAAAATTCATTCAACAATGGAAAGCTGTATTATACTATCAATGAGTAAAGCAGGCCCAGGCTGCATTGTAGCGCTATATTCCCACAAGAACAGAAACTACGCGGGTGAAACCGGAGGATGTCATTTAGCTATAAATCGTATATTTATGTTAAATATAACTTTCATCTTTTACAATCTCCTATAGCAAATACAACTTGTTCGATCAATGTGGAGAGGGAAGGTATGAAATAAAAGAAATATTATTGCCGGCAACATTCGCAACTTGCCATTTCCTTCGTTGCCAATATTTGTTTTGTCCATATTAGTTTAGTCGGTATCTACGACAAATTGATTAATATCTCTTCTCATATTCTCGGAATGCTAATATTATTTGCGTTTGTTTGTTTGTTTATATTATGTATCAGCGGAAGATCGCGACTTCGTTTTTTTATTCCTTAGAAGTTAGCCCTTGACTACAATTTCACTTGTGTGTGTGTGTGTGTTGATGCAATCTAAGATGGAATTGGGCTAACTTCAGGAGGAGGATGAAAATCCACTCCTTTTGGTTTCTACACAACATCGTACTGGAACGCTAAATCACTTAGCGGTATGTCTTGGCCGCTTGGTACGAGTAAATCGGCCAAATTCGTCCGCGGAAATTCTGTTTTTCAGCTCAATAACTCCCTATATCTTAAAGTGAAAGTCCCAATATAATTGGTTCAGCCCTTAAAGATAAACCCAGATAAACAGACAAAAATTTAAAAATGTTTGTTTAATATCTAGTAATAAAATAAAATCTAGTAATAACAAACGTGATTAAAACTTAAAAGTTCTTCTTAGTTCGAAACATTCTTTATTATATTTGGTTCACCAGACAAAACAAAACTAAACAAAAACCAATGGAAAACAGTTTACATCCAACAATATTACTCTCACCTGAGGGTAGTCGGAGAAAAGTGATAACGTAATAACGCAGAATTTATTACCTGACCAAACAATTTGTGACCCAATTTCCTGCGCGCTAAAGTTTGTATTAGTTTGGAGGACGGCAAATTTGCTAGCTCCTAATATAATGTGTTGGTCCAGTCGCTCGGTAGATATGACTTGCATTACATTAATGTAATATGTGCTTAGCTTGTTACATTGTTTATATTTCATTTATTACTAGCGGTCCAAAATTTCGTCCGACTTGAATTCAGTTTTACACAAATCCACGGAATTTTTTCATCGTCCCGTAGATAAGTCTGGATAAACAGACATACAACAACTTAAAAGAGCTCGTTTGTGTTTTGGTATTGTGTAGACACACCTATACTAATATTATAAAGCTAAAGAGTCTGTTTGATTGAACGCGCTAATCTCAGGAACTACTGGTCCGATTTGAAAAATTCTTTCAGTGTTTTATCCCCGTATTCCTACGGGAACGTGAACCATGCGGGTGAACCGCGGAGGCGTCTACTAGTATGAAATCACAGACAGTCACTTCAATTCTATGTGTGCTTCGTCGTGTATTAGGTACTTAGATTAATAGTGTAGTAAGCATCAGTCGCTACCTTTCAACCTATGGTTTTATGTTCAAGGTTCCAGATTCTCAACTGTTCAAGTATAAGTCATAATCTATACTGATATTATAAGGCTGAAGAGATTGTTTGTTTGGTTGAACGCGCTTTCAGTGTTAGATAGCCCATTTATTGAGGAAGGCTATATATTATCCCCGTATTCCTAAGCGAAGGGGAACCACGCGGGTGAAATTGCACGGCGTCAGCTAGTGTTTTTATAATTCCCTCAGCGTAACATGAGACATGAAACATCACATATCCATTCGCCAGCCACTTAGTGTCGAATTAACCCTTCCAAATACAGGTAAAATAGAACAAACTACAAGGATCTTGCCACAAAACTAAATGTGTAGTGATTATGGATATAATTCGTCGTGATATCCTGTAGGCAATATTAAAGAGTAACATTTTATACTTCGACAATAATGGTACATTTGTTATTAGTAGACTTAGCCAGGGTATGAATGAACAATTTCAATTTTAAAGCTCATTTATATTCGAGCAAGTTAATTAATAAACCATTATAGGGTAAACGGAATAGGCTCTAGTACCTACAAATTGGCAAATGCTCCAATAAAATAAATTGATATTAATATTAGATTACCCCAACCCCTTGCAGTGGCCCATAAACCGACGATAAGCAAACTATATTAGCTAATAACGTTAATGTTATCTCTGATAATAGCTGCTACGCGGTTTCAAATTAAACGACCTCTAAATAACCTCTGGTAACTTAATAATCCAACAGCGTCTAATCTGTTAGGACGATTAAATATAAACATCCATCTTCCAAAAGCTGGCAAGGCATGGACTGTAAATTTGAAAATTAATGAGCCTATATTACATTATGAATATAAAATAACATAATGACCAGGCTTATCGCCTATTATGAATTAATTTTATACCGTAAAATGTTGGAGTAACTAGCTATCTATTGATTTTGTTGCCTCGTATGTCGACTCGGTTTTGACGACCTGTCTGGCGCAGTCGGTAGTATTGTGGTACTCAACAGAAATGATCCTGGGTTCAATTCTTAGCTCCGACGGCTTAGTGTTTTATATTTTCTAAAGTTGCTCAGGTATGGTCAAATGATAGGCGTCGGTTAACAAATGCGTAATAGATGTTGCTTGAAAAAGCTTATTTTGCGATACATTATTTTAACAATTTTCATTTTGTTCCAGATGAAAATGAATGGACCCAACTTGATGACATGGAGACGGCGTTCTGTCACCATGGCATGAGACAGATAACACTAACATGCGTCGAGGCCAGACCTGGTTAGGGACTGCGACTCTGCTTCTAATACTGCAACACTCAGAAATGAAACACGGCACCCACGTTGAAGAGCTCCAACTGAACCCCACCATCAGGCACCACCACAGACATAGACATAAGGCTGAATCGACCATCGAACCACCATTAGACTACATATTTGATAGATTCAACGTTCCTATAGACGGTTATAGAGAAAAGACGTTATTCGATAGAAATATAATTAGTTACGATATAGTAGCACTTGAGGAGAGACAGAATGATTGGTTCAATACATCCAAAGAGTGGGCGGAGTTAAAAGAGAAGAAACATCAGCACTGGCCGATTAAAAGGGAAGCGGTGATCGAAGGAGACTTGGTTTTAGGTGGTTTGATGATGGTGCACGAAAGATCAGATAACATGACGTGTGGGCCCGTAATGCCGCAAGGTGGCGTGCAGGCGTTGGAGACTATGCTGTATACGTTAGATATTATAAATAATAAGCTGAAGTTGATACCTGGAGTCAAAATCGGTGCTCACATCTTAGACGACTGCGACAGGGATACATATGGATTGGAAATGGCTGTCGATTTTATTAAAGGTAACTTTTTTTAATAAAAAAAAATCAATTTAGCCCTTTCATCTGATAAAAGTTACATTGAAGATTGGTTGTATGATAGTTTACACAGCAAAGTGCCTAAACCACTACTACATAATAATTAACTTAATTTTGTTTCCCAATTAGTAGTAGTAGATTTCATACTTCGTTCGAGTCCGTTCAGAGAAGTGCTACCGCCACCTTTATTTCTGTTACTTGGCCTATCATTTTTATTTACCATCAGGTTCAATCAGCAACATCGACGACGCGGAGTACGCGTGCAATGCGACAGCCGTCAGGAAGGTGATATCTGGCGTGGTGGGCGCAGCCTCTAGCGTCACATCGGTGCAAGTCGCCAACCTGCTGAGACTTTTTAAGATTCCTCAGGTACTACGTCTACGTCATATATGTACTGAAATGTACTGCTAACTAACTGCCGGTTTTTATGCAGCATGTTTTGCCTACCGCAAATTTTGTTTAAATATTGTATAAGTAAAATACAATCCTGGGAAAAAGCTCTTGACAAATAGACGCGCAGACAGACAATCAATAATCTAGAGTAAGTAGATCTAGACATTAGCCCCCTGCAACCTCACAAATATTAACACTAAAATCAGTATAATTTATGATATCATAATGTGCAATCACTTCTATGTCTATTTTCTATTCTTTTTTAATTTAATGCTTAACTCATATCTCATTATTCTCCGCCAGGTGTCGTTCTTCTCCACTTCACCGGAACTGTCCAACAAGGCGCGGTTCGAGTACTTCACACGCACGATACCTTCAGATATGCACCAGGTAACATAAACGCCTGCTTCTATTCAATGACATTTCATAAATGGTATATCTATACTTATATTTTATAGAGGATGTTTGTTTGTTTCAATTGTTTGTTTGTTTGCATTGAATAGGCTCTGAAACTACTCGGCCGATTTGGAAAATTCTTTCACCATTACAATCCTTAATTTTATCTCTGATGACCATAGACTATATTTTCTAACGTGACGTCAGTCAGTAAGTAATGATCGTTTGATTATCTACACACAATACTTTTTTCTAATAGTATATTTGTCATGTAGGTGCGTGCAATGGTCAAAATCGTGATTAAACTGGGCTGGAGCTACGTGTCCATCATTTATGAGGAGTCCAGTTACGGGATCAAGGTTAGTAGGAATACTAAAGTTATCACAAATGAGTAAAGTTGAAACTAATGAATTATATAATGATTTATTTATTTTGCTCTACAACGTGCAATTGCAAAAAATTTTTGCAATTGCACGTTGTAGAGTCAACATCTCCTGAGGATGCTCCGGTTTCGGGGTGAAACGTACGTAGAGAGTATTTTGTCGGACCTGGGTGACGTTGTCGCATGGGTTCGCCGAGTTTTCGCGGATGATAGCAAAATAAATAAATCATTATATAATCATGATGAACTTCCGCAAAGTAACGCCTGCTTCTATCCAATATTTGAAACTAATGAAATAATATTCTACATAGAGTACAGTTTTTGTACCTCGTACTAGAGCGTTTTGTGACAAAGCTCGTACGGCTTGCTTATTTTTGCCAATTTTATTTGCTGTGTTTCTGTTGGAATATAGCAAAAATACAAGTCTATGACAGTTATTCATTTATGCACCATTCCTTTGCTGTTCTGCCGTTCAGTATATTTTATTCATTATTAAATGATACAGTCTAGTAGTGAGTGCACTGTCTTTTCTTATACCTGCAACCTCCATTTAGCAATACTTCCGATCAGCAGGGTTATTATGTATCTCGGTGTACCATTAAAATTATGAGTCACTACAACGTTTTTCATCATATTTTCGTTTATGCAATCATCTTGGAATATTATTATTTTAAAAGTAAGTCTGTCTGCATCTATTACATTTTACAGCATAACGTACTTTTTATTAGGGAAAATCTATGGCTACCGCGGATTATGAATAACAGAATTTTACTAATAAATATTTTTATATATAATTTTAATTAAAACTAATATAGTTAGTAATAGTATGAATGCTAAAATAAATAGAAACCTTTGAATTCAACGCAATTAGCTACGTTGAGCTCAAACTAACGTCCAATATTAAATATACCATTCCCACGCAAGAGTACCCAAATTAGTAGGAAAAACGAACTCTTTGTAAAATTTTCAGAATTATGTCGAATATAGATTTATTAATATAGGGCTGACACCCAATATTATTTTCTTCCAGACATCCGCTACTTTGACTCAATATATCATTTAAATAAATAAATAAACCAAAACATAAGTCCGCACAAGAAGAAGACTAAATCTCCTCATTGAATCTAGTTTTCTTGTTTAAAGAAAGAAGGAAAAATTTATACATAAGTACACTAATATTAAAAGTAAAAATCAAGTGTTGTGTTCATGCGGCGAGAATATAGTTACTAAAAATTAAAAGGAACCAGAAAATTAAAGACAACATGGAAGACAATATAATAAAAGTATTTTTGACAATTATGACATCATAGTCTACGTTCGCATAACACGCTGAAATAGCGATGTTTTTAAAGTTTACCTAGCAGAAAATAATATACGCGTTATCTCCAGATTTTACTTTAATTATAATTTAAAAATGATTCAAAACTTTTTATTGTAAAAGACAAAGTTAGTTACTTTGGGGAAGTTTATTATAAATAGTGAGTAATTGATTTATTTTTTGCTATTATCCGCAAAAAACCGACGAAACCAAGCGACAGCATAGAAAAAATCCTCTTCGCATGTTACACTCCGAAACCGGACCTTCCTTATGAGATGTACACTTTACAGCGTTAATATGCAAAAAGCCCAAACGTTAGGTAGTGTCATATATTCGTGCAGCTGCCAACCCTAAGTTTGTTTCAGCATGGCCACATATAACATTCTATTATGTTTGACTACCCCCGGTTGGTACACAAATTTAAGCTTTACAGCCCTGACAATACGTTACATATACCTAACGCTAATTACAACGGTTATTACTGGGAAAGCAATTTGTTCATGGTTATTTTAGCTCCAATCTGTTCTGAGTACATAGTATAGTATGAGAGCTAGCGGGTTTTATGTCCCAATATAAAATGTATATATGTATAAACGTTTTATTGAGTAACCATGCACATACAAGGTAAAACGGTATTTTGAAGACTGGTCTTGTAAGACGACGTTCAAATATTAAAATTTATTATTTTCTACTTATAATCAGACAAACCGTTTGCATTTCGTCAACTATAAATTATAATGAAAAATATTCAATGTGTAAGTGATTGTAAATAAACCTATTAAATAAATAAAATATGTTATAATATGTACAAGTAAATTAAAAGAGGCGTCTAAAATTAGGGCCACTTTTCAGAACAATACAAAATTAATGAATGAATGAGAAATGATCGTAGTGTATTTCACTGATTGTCAGTTGTTATTGCAAAAGGCTATTGATGTCAAATTCAATCAATGGATGAGATGTCATTGTCAAATATCATTATTAACTTAATTTGATTAGATGTTTCAGGTTACTGTCAAATCCATTATTAAAGCTGTCGCCTGTCAGTTAGACACAGATAATGCTATGAACTTTATGTCAAATGGATACGAATTATTGCCCGTCCGTTACAAGTAATTTAACTTATTAGGCAAATAATAAATTTCAAAGGTTTCTTTGAAAATTCTCCATAATTGTCCTAAAATTTATGGCCAATTTTGAGTTGTGTAATCATTTCTATTTCTACTTGGGCCCAAGTTTTTTCGTTTGATGATATCTTTATTGTGGTTACAATCAAAATATTAATTCTAGTTCAATATATTATTATTATTTTTTTATTGAGAAAGAATACAATAAGGAACTTAAGCTAACTCATCCTAATAACTATACAAATCATGTACACGTGGAATGGTGGCAAGAATACTGGCTGCATTTCCGCGCTGGACAGCCAGGCCGATCCTTTGCGCAAAAATATAATTTAGATTGTTAAATTTTATTTTAGTTAAACATACTCAAGTGCTAGTACACAGTACGCCAGCTCTCAGCCTATTATTAAATGGGAGGTATAGCATACATCAGCGTGCATATTTGTTTGGCATTCCAAGCGAGTGGTTCGGCAATTAAGACCCAGTCGAATTTCGAACGAAATCAACATGTGCGGAACGTCCCGATGAGCAGAACATGATCGTTATGCATCCGCATCCGGCATGCTTATACATGTTCGTGTGGATTTGGGTTCAGATTATTTCAAAATAGCTTTTGTCACGATATTGAGGTCATTAAATGATTGTATCAATTGGATTTAGTCCGATCATTCAATTTGACTAGCACATTTGATTACACAATTAGCATTTAATCTTGTTGATATAAAATACTTTATACTATAATATCATCAATTTGTGGAAAAAACCAACAGTGGACGTTCAATGCTGGATTTTATAAGCGTTGTTAGGATTCGGTTAATAAAAGTTCTTGAATGTTACGTTATATACTTTCTATTAATGATGATACTATTTTCAATTCGGAAAAGCAGACATTGCAGAGAAGAATCAATAAGGAACTCTACAGAAGCTCTTTTCAAGAAATGTTGGTTTACAAATTGTTTTCTTCCACTAACGACTTAACTCGTGATTCGCTCAAAAGTGAATGATCCACTGCATAAGTACCCGCGTTTTTTACGAAGGAAAACTATAATACGCAATTGACATTTCGTTATAATTGCCAATAGTCAAATATTTAGTATTCACAATAAAAATAATAAACTAGAATATATTAATCTTTTCAAAATACATAATATTAAAATAGGAATGTATGATAATATTATTTTATACAAACTTTTGAATTCATTGAGATATCTACTAACAATTTTAAACCCTATCTGGATTTCAAAACACAACACATAGAAAACATAACTAAATTCTTCCAAAATATAGCATGCATTTTTGACAAGCTAACATAGGCTTATTCTATAGACTTCCACACACCATGGTCATGGTCACACAGCATCCAACGGCACGCTATAACCCGGTTGATGTCTTCGGTCCATCCCTTTGGGGGTCGACCATGGTCGGCACCATGGGACCTCAACGTCCATCAGCTCTTCGAACTGTGTGCGCAGTTCATTGCAACTTCAGCTTCACGACTCACTAAACTACGTAGAAAACTTTTTTCTACGAATCTCTTCGTGTCTGATTTAACTTTAAAGTTTTATAATGTTTAAACTACCTTGAAATTGTTCCAAACCCTAACCATGTTCACATTTTCAGGACTTTATTGTATTTAATTAACGGAATATGTATTACGTGTAACGTTTTTTTTTTTGAATTCTCGGGTGAATCTTTTGCATACAGTTAAAAAGCTTTCACACGGGGAATATTATTACTATAAAACACTTTCACATCATGAAATGGATAGCGCTTCAAAGCGCCAAATTAACACATTCGTGTTAAAGTTTTATGTAAACGGCAGCTATATGAACCGCAACTTTCTAGGTTTTGGCACAGCTGTTCTTTCTACAGTTGCTCCATTATCGACCTTAAGCGTTGGATTATAAAAGTTACATTTGCATGAATATGTAGATAGGGATTCTCAAGTGTATAGTGGGTGTTAGGTAAGGTTGTATCACACTTATCTGCAAACCGCAACGGAACCAATATTGATAGATGTAGGTATTTAATAATTTGTGAGATGGTTAGACGTCTTTATTTATTTCTGGCATACAACAACCTACCTACGTATAATTAATTATAAGTTCAATATAAAAATGAATTATCTTTTAGGTAAACGGTACATACATTCGGCCACATTTACACTTAGCATCAAGTGAGATCATGGTCAAGCACGAGCCTGTTTTAAAAATAGACTATCACAGACAAACAGGCAGACACGGGAATGATTTTATAATCTATAAAGGTTCCGTTTTTGTACGTATGTACGTTCGGGACCCCAAAAAGAAATGACGCAGATTGATTTGATTGATTGTACAATATTTACTTCGTGTGATAAATATGAGATATGTTATTGATGTTTAGTTACAGTAGATTTTATAGTTTCACATTTTACATTTACTTGAATATTATTTAAATGTGTAGTAAGAAACAGACCGTGGTGTCTCCATCACAGATGGGTTTCAAAAGCAAGTAAAATACCTAATAAATAAATGAAAAATTAGCAACCAGTCGTAGACGTGATACGCAATTTATGTAAATGTTTCTACTTTGCTAACGCTTCTTCAGTTTCATACAAAAACCAAACTGTCTTCTGAAAATAGAAGATACAAACTTGCGTTACGTTCGCCTCAGTGTGAGTACGCCTTTACCCATACTATTTGCATAATATCTATTTCGCAGAGCACGCCGCAAGCCTTTTCATACGGAAAATATATTTTTCATACAAGCACGTTCCACCGCGGCCGTGTGAGTTACTGAACACTGTATTTGTTGGCTCACTCTTACCATTTCTGTTTGAACCATTTCCTGAATACAACGTGAAGTCTTCATTCGAAATAAACTTGCAATACAATTTTGAAAAGATATAAAAAGTTCGGTGCTTATACAAGAATACAGCGCTATATTTGATTCCGTTGAATGGAATTTTGTGATATGAATGGAAATGTAATTTATTTAGTTATTTATACCGCTTTCATACTTATTCCTTGGTTAGTTAGTATTTAAAATGTTCTAAGCATTAAAAAATATTATTTACTACTACTGTAGAACGCATAAGAAAACTTTGTTTCAAAAAGAATGTAAAATTAAAGAAGATTAGAATATTAAACGCCCCTTTGACAATATAGATTTAAAAAAAGGAATATTTGCCATAAATATTTAAATATGAACAATATTCATATCCCCTTCATCGAGTCGGGAAGTACTGTATTAGGAGTGGGTACGACAATAGACCAACGAAGTTGGGATCGAACCACCACCCCTCGGTGATGAGTCCGATCGCTCTTACCGTTGAGCTATTGAGGCTATTAGTCAAGAGTATCTATGAAACGCCCACTGTCCTTTTAATGCATCACAACACTAATGTGTATCCGGCTTTAGGCAACGATCGAATCAAGTCACTAATGCCGTCAGTAGCTGTCAACAGTTGTCAGTGTACTGCCGACTTCCCTTTACGAGGTCACGTCAAGACGTAAAATATTGTATGTCATTTTTTATTCCGTCTCCCTTCATGTTACTCCCTACGTTATTTTCACGTCGTGACATTTCTGTTTGTAATGTCACTTGGAATAGAACGTGACGAGTTGTCATGAAAGAATTTGTGATTGTTTAGCATGAAAGAATTTGTTTCGTCTTCTATCAACAGTAGTAATGTATATTTAAAAGACTTGGAAAATTCATTTTATTTTTCCATAGTTTGTATCGCAGTAAGTTCGAACTCGGTTAAAGTTAAATCGAATTTCGAATTTAGAACTGCGAATATAACTTTTGAGGGTAAAAGCTATTATTAGTACAGTTGTCACTATTCCTGACCGAAAGCTTAGGTTTACGGGAAATGGTTGACAGTAACGTTTTAGCCGTAACTAAAAGCTTATAATTAAAGGACTCGCGGCGTTCCATTCCATAGCTGTATTTTGTACCTCCACACGCGTTTATATCCACTTTTATTACGTTTTCATTTCAGTGCTTGAATATATGAGCCTTTAGACTCTCCAAAAATTAAATATTCGTGTTCGTTTTTGTTAAGATATACCTAAAAATACTAGCGTCTGAAAGGTGCTTTAATACATATTTTGTCAGTCAATTTTATTCAAAGTCAAGTTTATTTATTTCAATTAGGCAAACTTCAAGTTATTTTATGAGTTAATGGTTAACAAATTATTTTCAAATTATTGTCAAACATAACAGATCAAGGAAGGAACACGTCCTATAAAGTGCTACCCTGTGTCCATTACTATAAGGCGTAGGTGTTAAGTCTAAGGCTGCCAGTCCACCGAACTGGAGCGAGGCAGCGGAGCCAAGAAACGGAGAAATATTAAACAATAGGATTGCACAAAATCTCCGCTCCCCTTAAGTGGACAAGGACTTGCGAGCTAGTTTAAAAATTCACATGAAACCTGTAAGCGGAGCGGGGTAAAATGAATTAAATTAGTAGTCTGCAACTTCCGCTCCGCATTAGTCCGTTTCTCCGCTACACTCCCTCGCTCAGCTTTAGTGAACAGGTAGATTTAGAGCGGGGGCACACGATGCGTTGCGGCGATGGTGCGGCGCCGGTGCGGTGTCGCTGCGTCGTCTTACATACAGATATCTGTGGCATGTCACACGATGTGCCCCGGCGCCGCACCGGACGCGCAACTTTGATACGGTGAAATGTTTGCGATGCGACGCCGCAATCGTGTGCCACCGCTCTCACCCCTGCAATTGCAACCATACCCTTTAGACCAGCAGGCTAATTAATAATTCACTATCTTTGACGTATACTAGTTGACATATACGAAATTGAGATGCTATGTCACACATGTCATCGGGTACCTACGAATGGATATCATTCAGTCGGTAGATGACATTTCTCAATTGATTTGATGTTTATTTGAATAGGTTAGTATGTGTATAAGTATATGTAGTGAGATATGCCTGACTGATACTAGACTTCATTGTGTTGTATCACAGGCATTTGAAGAGTTGGAAGCGCTGCTAGCGCGGCACGGGATCTGCATCGCCGTGAAGGAGAAGTTGGTGAAGGACTCGGGCGTGGCCACGGAGGCCGCCTACGACGAGATCGTGCAGAAGCTGCTCACCAAACCCAGGGCGAGGGGTAAGGGACACTTGAGGTTTATATTTAACTAGAAGATGTAGACGCCGCTGTCTCCATGTAACCAATTTTAATAATATCATCTAATGATGAAAACGGAAAGTAACTTCAAAATCAAAATTCATTTATTTCAAGTAGGCTTAGTTTACAAGAACTTTTGAAACCTTTTGACTATTGACTCTGCCACCGGTTCAGAAGGCAGGTTCCGCTGAGAAGAACCGGCAAGAAACTCAACAAAAATCTTTCGAATTCTCATTACCTGGAATAGTTTCCCTAATAAATTGTGTGTAATAAATTACGTCTTTTTCGAAAAGTAGGAGAGGAGTGTCCAATGAATCGTTCTCAAATGGGTCTTTAAAATAATTATACTATAAAGTTATTTTTTTTAACAAAAGAGTACTATTTATAACAATGACATAAATAGTTTAAAAAGATATTCTGTGTTGGCATCCATGCTACGAGTTTTGGCAAACAACCTCCAACTTATACGAGATAATGCAATTGCTCTTAAATGAGAGTAAATCATTTGTATCGACGTCGAACGTGTATAATTACAACCATCAGTACTATCTGGCCCCGCGGAATGGAACAGTTCGTTTTAATATCGTAATAAAAAGAGGCAATCTGCCGCGGCGTGCTCCAGGGCGGGCCGGTCGCTCCTCCACTCTACATTACGCAGCGGAACAGTAATTGTCGTGAAATGATGAAATAACCAAATACGAATGCCAACATTTCGCTGAATCGAGTTCTGAAACACAATTTAAACTTTATTAACAGACATATTAACACTCCCTTTAAGCTTAAAATAGATTTTAATGATAATCATAATAAACGACTGCTTTCAGAAGCACGAGGGTGTAACACCACCAATTGCTGCTTTTTTTTTTTTTTTTATTCTTTACAAGTTAGCCCTTGACTACAATCTCACCTGATGGTAAGTGATGATGCAGTCTAAGATGGAAGCGGGCTAACTTGTTAGGAGGAGGATAAAAATCCACACACCTTTTTGGTTTCTACACGGCATCGTACCGGAACGCTAAATCGCTTGGCGGTACGTCTTTGCCGGTAGGGTGGTAACTAGCCATGGCCGAAGCCTCCCACCAGCTAGACCTGAACAAATTAAGAAAATCTCAATATGCCCAGCCGGGGATCGAACCCAGGACCTCCGTCTTGTAAATCCACCGCGCATAACACTGCGCCACGGAGGCCGTCAAAAGGCTTTAAATGAACTACGTTATGAGTAAATAGCTCTACATACTCGATCCTTCGTAATATAATGAAATTAATAGTAGATGATCCGCGTACTCTCTGTTTCCAAAGGAAAACGGAAAATAAATAAAGCTAATGTTACTCGACGTCAATGTAGACGTCCATGGATAAAAAAAGTTAAAATCGGTTAAGTAGTTTAGCTGTGAAAGCGTAATTAACAAGCTCACTCTAGTATATTTAATATAAATATGAATTAGAACACAGAGGTTGTAAGGTATTCAACATTTCGCCAAACAAATCAACGAAACCAAAGAGCCCTGTTCAAGACATAATGATATCGCTTCTGGCCGCGTTTATTGGCTCCTAGTGCGGTGACGTCAGCAACACTCGCGACTCCTATATCAAAGGCTTTGGTCTAGGTGTTTGCGACGACCAGATCTCTGTTATTTTATTCTGTTTTAGTAGACCACTATAGGATTAGTACTATCGTATCATGATGGTTTTGAGAGATTTCTAAGGTTTTGCTCCTCAATCACCCAGGTAATAACAGTATTTTTTTATATACATATTTTTTTGTCTGTCTTTCTGTTTTTCCGTTTTTTGTTATTTGTTTGTTAATCTCCGAAACGGCTTAACCGATTATAATGGGAAGCAATATACATATAGGCTACTTTTTATCATGTAATACATTGTTCCCGCGGGATTTGTAAAAAACAGAATTTCACGCGTGCGGGCAATCGCTAATCATAGGTAAATTATAAAAATAATTAAGTTAGGTACACTATTGAATGTATTTTAGTTACCTAAGAAAGCCGCCATCTCACAAAGTCCACCAAATTTCAGAGTTATTCACCATTCTTGCCTTTGGGCTTTACTGGGCCAAAGGGCTGATAAACATTCATCTTTTTTATTTTTTTTTTAATTCTTTACAAATTAGCC